>NC_091125.1:58888973-59198973 GCF_040183065.1 Periplaneta americana | reverse complement strand
GTTTTATATGGCATATTTTTACGATACGGAATTTCTTGATACACGACACAGCCCTTGTAATTCACAGGATAATCTACTCCACATAGGGCGCAAGTTGCTGCGGTTTCTCTGGCTTTGGTGCAAGTTGCAATGTCATGATTCCTACCACATTATTTAACACAACGAAAATGCCTTTTACAGTAAGATTTAATGTGGCCATACAGTTGGCATCTACGACATTAGACAATATTTGTATTTGTACATAGACTCTCAGCTCCAATTCTGTCATTTAAGAGGAATTCCATATTGTAAATACTTTTCTTGTTTTCATTTGGTTCAACGTAATGGTAAGGGACCTTTGCTGGCTCGATGTCTGATGTTGACGATATTTCTTACTTTATAACCACATTCTTTAATCGCTGATTTTATATTATCTACAGACGTAGATATTCCTGATCATAATACAATAGGTATGGTCTTGTTTTAGTTGGTGATAAGTATGAAATACTGCATTATCTTTTGAAAGAAAGTTTAGTAGCTTTCTGTAGTTGTCAATTTGTTTTCGCCATAAATTTGATTTCATTATTACGTAATGTTTTGTAAGTAACCTCATTTTTTGTATCAGTGCCATTCACTGATAAATGTTGATTAATTTTACAATGTTTGTCATACCAGGAATAAGCACTGGAGAGGGTTTAGAATCTTTCGACATTTTGTGAATTCTTATTAACATGATCACTTACTTGTTCTGGTTCTGTTCCAGAGTCAAGTTGCATTTCATTTACATTTTCAGTAGCTATTACTGCATATTGGTTGGAATCTTCTGAATGCTGTCGTTTAATAGTAGTCTGTAAGGATTTGGATGCTCTTGTTTTGATCTTCTATAAGATTTCTTACTTGCCAACCTTCATCAGAATCGGATTCAATGTCTTCTAGAGCATTGATAGCTTGAGACTACACATGTGCAGGCTCACTAGTATGTGATGTTAAATTAACATTAGTAGTCATGATGAACAATATTAATAACGATAATTCACTAATAAAATGGTAATAAATATTATGTAGCACTAGAAATAGTCTACAACATATATACTTGAACGAGTTCAGAGTAATAGGTTTCTAGGAACTTGTCTACCTGGCAACACTTCAAGAAACAGTTTTTGTAATTAATTTAAAACAAAACTTGAAATTCACTTCAATAAAGTAGTCGAACGCAAAGAAAACATAGTTAGGAACTTAAATAACAATATAATTACAATCATATACTCCCATAATTAAAGCAAATAATTTAACAGCTAGCCTACTACATAGGTAAGACAAAGTAATGTACGATAAATGGGTTTTAATAATTATTTAGGTGTTAACGATAGGTTATCTAGTTTGAGACCGTAACAGGCCACTTGGCCTAATACTTGTTAGGAAGATGATGATGATGATGATGATGATGATGATGATGATGATGATGACGATAGGTTACAAGCAATAGACTTTTTAAGGTAATGGTAAAAATGAAATGAGTACTGTAACGGCAGCATGAGGGTTTATTAATAGCTATATCTGGAAGAACACATAGAGGTGCAGGTTTGTCAGGATATTTACGAGCAAATCTCCGAACGCAACTTCTATAGTTATCTTTTTTCACGTAACATTCCAGCAAATAAATTCGCTGTTCAACCGTATACTTCATTTGTGCGAGATCGTGCGTATTTGCTTGTTTTCCGCACAGAACCAATATGCGGTAAGTGTGAAATACCACATACAGTATTCCCAACGTAACACACATAACAATTTCCCTCTTCTTACCGCTTAAGCGCGACATTCATTTTACTGCTTTAGGCTTTTAACATATTATTTTTAGAGATGTTTAACATAGTAATAATTATAAATTGGAAACTTACCACTGCAATTTCACCTAAATTGCAATGCTAATTATTGTTTTTAAATATTTGCAAAAATTAAGTAAAGTCTACTACTCCACGAAACTTATTGCATTCCTGATACAAGTAACATTAAGGAAGCCGTGAAAAAATCAACAAGATTCCAGATGCCGATGTTATTACTGCAATATGTTATATAAATAATATTGTTAAAATATTAAAATGAAAAATAAATGAATTTAAATACTATTATAGTCACAATCGTGCCATGGTATGAAAGAAAAATTTCACAACCTCGAGCGGGAATCGAACCTGCGACTTCCTGTTTCCGGTCAGGCGTTCTACCACTCGAGGTTGTGAAATTTTTCTTTCATACCATGGCATGATTGTGACTATAATAGTATTTAAATTCATTAATATGTCACATCAACGGACGTGTATACGTCATCAAACATCGTAAGATGAAGATTACATTTGAAAAATAAATCATTACATAATCTTACCGTTTGTTTTAAGTTCGCATTATAGACTGGGGGGAAAAAAAGACAGACGTATATCACGGCCTTCTGGAGTGTAGTAAACACAGAAAACATTTTATAGCAACAATGTTGAAGAAAGATATTTTGGCTTTCCGAAGTTGCCGTCATTAAACAGAAACCAAGATGGAGATTTCATTGCAACTAATTAGAAATTCGTCTTTCAGGTATGTAATAAACGATCTTCGCACAAAATAATGTACGATACACGAGCGGTATGTTGACGTTTTCATGTTCGAGGAAAAGATTGAAAAAGCGAAACGTAGTTGTAACGTGTATTACTATTTCCATTGATTAATACACAAGCAACAATCACACACACGTTCCGGCACAATTCTCAAAGCGACTAGTCTAACTGCTGGGAAATTTTGTAGAATGGCTTCCGATGCTGCGGTTGAGAGACCAGGAAGTTGGCGGAATGATACAAAGTTTCCTCGTAAAATGAAAGCACTGTATAGCGGGATAAAATGTTTTCAATTATTTTGGGGAAATCTAAACGCAAAGGAACAAAATGCCAGAGGACTTCTCCATTCATACTGTGCTAAAGATTCTTCCATTAAAAGAACTAACATTGAACATCTTTCACTCTGTATATCCTTCATCACCAGTGTTGAACAAAATATCTTCATACTTCTAAATACGAATATGTTAAAGTGTGTACAACTGCAAAGCTCTTCTCAATCAAAAAGATACTCTTCATGTAAAAAAAGGTTGCTTATGAAAATACGGAAGCATTCAGTTCTTTATTACAACTAGGGAAGAAATATGCAGATAAATGTTAAAAATTTTCAAAACTAAAGTTCAAAATAAAAATTATTGTCTCTATAATTTAAAAACTCCGTATACATTTAAAACCTTCTTAGTAATATCTTATTTGCGAAAATTTCTTCGAGACAATCTGTAATGGAATCTGTCAATATTTTATGTCTTCGGAAGTATTTTCCCTCTTCTTCTTTTAAAGTGTTTTTTAAATAACTTTAATTAGAAATTGAATGTTTTAGTGTTTATGTTTCCAGTTTGACAAAATATTAATTATAAGTAGTTTTACAAACACCATATCTATGAATCCTTGAACAATTGTCTTGGTAAACTAAAACATTGTAGACCTGCATTTTCTCAGTTCTCCCTTTGATAATTAAATAATCATGTTTCTTCAATAAGTCTTCAATAAAGTGAAGTTTTCCAGGAATTCATGTTGTCACACATTCTTAAAATATAACAATTCGAAGTACGTGTATTTTTGCAGACACACTTCTCCGAGTTTTCGCCGTAGGCCTACATAATTATGTTCATCTGACACAAGTAAATTGTACTGCTTTCTGATAACAAGAACTCTGTTTCATAAAATGTGAAATCTTTCATAAAATATTTTCTAAAAATTCCGATAGGATTGTTCTGTTTTTCTTCTCGATATACCTAGGGTTTCTCTATAGTCACTGTTCCATTTTGAATTTTCTTTAGTGCCCTTATGAAACTTTCAGCACTAATAAATTATTCTTTTACAATTATTGTTCTATTTATTTAAGTTTACACAAATTTTTCGCAGGATCCTTACGGTATATTCCTCTATAGTCCATATTCCACCCCTAACTGTAAGAGGTCTATCATTGTAGATGTTTTCACTGCTTTACTAATGACTCTGTTTTCCTTTTTGTAACTTTAAATAAATTTCTGAATTGTCGTTTCTGTCAATGATTTCGGTTATTTTCTGATACATATTCCTTTCTTAAAATGACTGACAAACTAATTTACGTTCTTCAATTACAGGAATGTGAAGGACCAGCAGAACCAAACGGGTGAGTATCCTGAGTGACAATAAAATCATATATCATATATCGTATCTTATCATATATCACATCATATCATATCATATCATATCATATCATATATCATATCATATCATATCATGTATCACATCACATCACATCATATCATATACGTTCTTCAATTGTATTAGTCACCATTGCAATGTTTGAGACAGAACTATTGATTTCAAATAAATATGACCAAAGAGTGACAAAGCACACAGTGTATTCATGAAAAAAACAAACACTGCACTGTATCATCTTGACTGTGAGATAGATACTTGTATATGAAATCGAACCAACACATTTATTTACAGTATAATATGTTGTTTAACATTTATGCATGTATAATATATCCAAATGATGGAGAGTGATTTGTAAAGAACATACACTTGAATAAACATTCATTTATCTATCCAAATTTTCTCTAAAATGCTTAGCGTACCATTTTCACTATTTATGAAGTAGGCTACTACCGAATGTAGCTTTTGTAGTTTTTAGTGTAAATTTTAGTTATCCCAGCTGTAATCCTAACATTATTCAGTAAAAGTATGTTAATGTGCTCGGAAATTTAATAATAATTGTAAGTGTTCAATATAAGTTCATGATCTAACCGTCAGACTAGAATTCCTGTTCATACTAAAAGTAAGATCAAATTTAGATGCAAAGAACCTTTCATTAGTTACACATCAACGTGTTTTCGTTTATCACAGACCAAATAAATAGAAAATCGGTGAAAGATTTGGACATCAAAGAGGGAAAGTGCATGTATTAAATGAGAAAGACATATTCCTCGTTGAAGCAAGGACGTTGTACTAGAGACTGGATTTATATCGTGAGTCTGTTACTGGTGAATAATGTGGAGAGAGTTCCACTAGGAGGGGGAGAGCGAACGGTGCGAGGAGAGCGAGACAGAGAATTACCTTTCCGAACACGAGCAAACTGTGAAACTTAAAGCAAAGCAGTGCTAAGCAAGAAAGTAACATGTCTGGTAAAGTCAGACGAGAGACAGGCATTGGTTTAATTTCATGATGCAAAAAGAAAAAATAAAGAAAAGAAAAGAAAGGAACTCAAAGTCCCGGTTCGTCGGTCCAGTTAGTTTCGACTAGTACCCGCTAGAAAGCAGGTTGATCGCAAAACCTACCTGTTACCTGTAATATTCTCGCGTGCGTGGATAACCATACTTCATATATAGTGCAACGTGCACAGGCAACGTGGGTGCCTCGTGAGGTGGTGTGTAGTGTTGTCAAGATTTACCAGTTACATTAGGAGCAGTAGATTCCAAATAAGAGATCGTTCAGTAGACAGTCGCGAATTAGGCTGAAGTGAAGGTACGTGGCGATAATTGCCGATTTTAATTGCTACAGAGAGTTATACATTGCATTGTTAAATTGGAAGAGAAAACCGGTCATTTATAAGTGATGCCTCGATGACAGTTGTACGCTCATCAGACAAAAACTGCCATTTTCATAAAATTATACATACAGAACTAAATATTCTTAGTTAACATTTGTGTGGAAAGTGATAAGTAGTTTTGTGAGTGACATTCACTTGTGTTGTTGACAAATTAACCTTCGGGTTGTACTTTTATTTTGACATAATTGATGTTCTTCAGAATTGTCAACATTTTCGTGCACCAAACATTCAGTAAATAACATTACAATTTGCCATTTTTTAGAACTATAAACGTTTCACGTGTTATCATTAATCTGTCACTTCAGTGAACATACGGTACAAAGTTTTACGGAAGTGAAGTCTGCATAAACAATAAATTGTAACCGCTTAAATAGGCTTACTAAAATACGCAGTCTTGTGCTTGACATTGTGCATATAGTAAAGAATATTTTGAAAAATTAAAGTGAAAATTGATTGCTAGTCTGAATTATACAAGAATATAACAATTCAAAAAACTTGATGCAAATAAACAATAAAATATAGGTTTCATAGTGCTACAGATCTAAAATAGTGATATTAAGAATTAACTGAACCTTTTACTCATAATTACATGAACTAATATCTACTATAAACAGTGATTTGTGTATAATTTCATCAGTCGAAGGATAACACAGTTATGGACAAAAGTGCAAGTCTCAAGAATATTTAAAGGTAAGTGTGTATTGTATGACTGCTAGTAAAGACTGTGCATTAATTAAGAGCGTTTTACATTTCAAATGATGGTAGTAAAATTTCCATAAGTTTGTGAAGAATAGAGGTATAAACTGCACATTAATTTTGTACTGTCAAGAATAGCATACTTTACCACTGTAGGTATATTTTAGTATTATTTTGATAAATCGTCACATTTGATAAGTATATCTATTTACGTTCCTTCATTTCATACACAATTTTACTCCTTTTTCTCTGTAAAATTTTTCAATATACAGTAATATATTATTTTATATAAAATTAAATTTTTGTAACTGCCACGTCTCCCTATGAATTATGAGGGAGTCGGAAGCAAAGGGGTACAAGTGATATTTCTTAAAAAAAAAACAGAGTTAAGTGCATCTAAGATAAGCTAAAGCATAAAAGTTTTTAGTGGCAAAGGGATATATCTTTTTACGACATCACACATTAAAATTTAAAATTGAAACTTCACGGAATTTACGACAGCTTAATTATTTTCAATCACATTTTCTCAAAAGTAACTAAAATTAACTTGTATTTATTTGTTTCTAACCATCTCATAAATAATAATAATAATAATAATAATAATAATAATAATAATAATAATGCAAAGAAACACGAAGACTACACGTAAACCGAATAACTAGAAAATATTTACTTAGCTGACGTAGAGAAGACTGAGCAGGATTTTTTTGGGGGGGGGGGAGAGGGGTTGAATTAGAAGAAGAAAGAGAAGAAATATAAATCATTGTGATTAAAAAAAAGAATCCATCTCTTAAATTTCTACAAAATGAGTTTTCTTTTTGTACTCATCATGCAGAAAATGCGGTTTTTGGCATGTCATTTATGTAGGCTACAGCGATTTCTCATATTTAATAAATCCTGTTCTTTTTCAGAATGCCAAATCAACTTCTTTGGGAATGTTGCACATTAAATAATTCATATTCAATCAATAATACGATTCAAACAAGACGCGAATTAAATTTATTAGAAATCGATACTAACGATGTTTTCATTTATTTACTTTGCCGTTGGTGTAAACTTAGTAACTTGAACAATTTATTATTTCTTAGTCCACTAAAATATGGAATTAAGCTAATATTAATAATAATTTCTTGGTGCAGAATTCAGTGGAGCGAAACCGTTAATATTTCAGAACCGCAACGTAATCTTTATGTCAAGGATTTAAACTTAGTCTCGTAAGACCTTCAGCTGCTGACGGAAGAAAGTCGAACGATAAACCGGAAGTTTTCCACGTGTTACTGTCTGAAGCTTCATACACACACACACACACACACACACAGTACATTATTGTATCTTATACTCTGATACCTTACGAATATTTTAATGTAGACTAAGAAACTGAGGCGATAACTTGTACATTAAAGTTCCGTATTAGAACAGTTTTAGAAAATGAATTAAAATTTTACTAATAATACCCCTCTATTTGACTGAAATACAACTGTAGCTTCTGTAATGAATATTTTTAAAATAGACAAATAAATTCAGGCCTAATATATAACACGAGATAACTGATTACGCAAATTACAGAGGCATAATATAAATTCAGTATATGTTACAAAATGTACCTACAATTAAAATTCCCTTTAACAATATGCTGAAACATAAATTTCTAATTTTCAAAACGAATTTGTGAAAGGAAGACCTTGATTGTATGTAGACGTTGAAATATAGCTACCAAATTCACTTTACTAATATTTGTAGTATTTATAGATTAGTATAAGTTTTTTATGGCGTTATATTTATATGAATTGTGTGAACATAATTAAACGGAAAGTTATTTCATATCGTCGGTTTACGAGCAAAACAAATCATGTCAAAAATATTACTTCTGAGAAAAAGGCGTAGGTTATATAATGTATGTGTAAACTTAGAGTTAGAAAATGAAATACACATAAAGAGAAACAACTTACCAAAATAATATTTTGAGGATTCAGTTTTGATATAATCTTCCAAAACGCCTCTTTCTCAGAGGTATATTTTTTGACTTAGTGTGTTTTTCTTGTAAGCCGACGATATATCATTTAACTACATTAACACGAAGTTTACATGTTACTAAAGTTATTATTGATACAGGTTTTAAAGAAGTATATATTTGTAACAATAAATAAAGAAGTGATATAGTAGAGGTGTGTACATGATTGCTATCGTACTGCATATTTACTACAACGCAGAGATAAATGATAAATGAATTAATAAGTTTGTTTTAATATTAATATGTTTTCAAAAACAAGCATTGCTGTTGATTAATATTTGTTCCTTACTCACAAAGATAACTTACAATAATTATAAACAAATTAAATACATTGTGATACAATTTTAAAACATACGAGTTAATAAATGATGTAATTGTAATTATTCGAAACGCTTCAAATAAAAACTAGGTCTAAATTTGTAATTTGAACGTTACAGATTTATGACGAAAGTTTTTATTTAAAAGTACTGTATTTAAAATATCGTAATTCCTTCACTTCATGATCTTTATTGTGTGCAACTTAAAAATTTCTGGTATTAGATTAATGAGCCTCGGATTTTATCCTGTCTCCAACTTAGCAACAACTCATTTCTGACACATGCCGCAATTTGATCTTTCATTCCCCGTTTAAATCTTTCTTCTGATCCTCTCTTCAAGTATTTTAATTCAACTCTAACCTGATTTTATTCCAAGCTTGCTCTCTCTCTCTCTCTCTCTCTCTCTCTCTCTCTCTCGCAGGCTCCGTCTCTGTCAGTCTCTCTCTCTTTTTTCAATTGAAGGAATCGATGCAAAACAGTCATTTCCCCTTATTAAATTTGACTTTGCCCAGTTTTACAGTATGTCACTCTGAACAATAAACTGTTAAATTTTCGTATTTTTCTTTCTTTTGATTAGTTTAAAAGTTATTTTCTTGGGCGCAGTAATAAATCGTATAAACAAGTAATTGACATCGTTCAAGTTGATGTAATTTCTAAATAAATTAAAAAATCAAGCTGAACTAAACGGCTATGGAATATGAAAAGAACGAGATTTAGTTATTGCGTGCTAAAACAATAAAATTGCATCCATTGTTAAGGTGCAACAACTAAGCTTCGAAAAATAAACAGAAGTTTGTTAGCCATTTTTCTTATTTATTACTCACATTTTTCAAGTTTGAGAAAATGGTTTTACATCTTCAAACAAGAACTGGTTTGGAGCAATGTTATGAATACAGTAGATAATTCACTGCTGAATTAAAAAAAAAAGTATAGAAAAAAATAATGCATCTGAGAGACGGTTCCTTGTACACTGACGTTCAACGATATCTGACCTACAATTTCCTGACCGTGTAAGCCAACTTTCTAACCACGGGATGTCGGAACCAAAAATATAACAAATTGACAAACTCTGAAATAGTTACGCTAGTTTCCAATAGGTGACACTATTATTGGGATAGTAAAGAAAAGTGTTGGGGAAAGATGATTTAGATTAAATATAAATTATTCTCATATATGATATGGACTCGCAGCTATCTGCTATTACAGCGGTTTCCCGCTAAACTTGATGGTTTTTACAACCATTAGACCGAGATGAATTTCTGAATTCTATAATGCTGGTATATTTACGTATTATTGGCTACGCTGAATATTATCTTCGCCATCTATTCGTAGAGATAATAATTAAAGAAGCCAAACTTACAAATTATGGATATCGATTAGTAGGGGTCTAGTATCTTTGAAAGCCAGTGTACCATGCTTTCCAGTGTGGTAAATTTGATTCTTTAAAACACGCTACAAAACTGCGAAAGTAACTATATGCTTATGTTATTAATGTAAAATGAGATTATTTTGCCACTGTGATTACTAAAAAGACCGATCAAACCTTGTATCAGCATTACGAATTTCATAAGTTCTATCTGCTAAGCCAACGCGAAAATAAACTCCAGTTCCAGTGGGAAAACCACTGAATTGGCAACACTAATGCTTTCTGACCGCGCATTAATTAAGAAGCTGAAAGTGCCTCTGTCCATGATAAAATTAAATTGGAAAGAAACTAGAATTAATGATATTCAGGCTGCAGAAATTCTTCATGACAGGTAGAGAAAATCCAGTATTAACTCAGCAGTGTCAGAGTTTTAAGAAAATTCTTACAATTTACATAGAGCACTGTTTGTAAAATTGTACGCAAACTTTCAAAATGTATCCTTATAAACTGCAAATGACTTTTAATTGAAGAAAGCTGATTATGAACAGAGATAAAACTTTTCATTACCGGTACGTTTATTAGTTGTGGGTAAAAATAACTAAAAAAAACGTTAAAAATGGAAATTTTGTTTTTAATTCTAAAAAATAAAATAATATTTCAGTTTTTTAAATATGTGCTTATTTTGGCCCTATGACAATTTAAAGCCCCCCAGGACAAATTTAAAGGGACAGCGTATGCGTGGAGCTGCAGCCCTTTAAACTGACACTCAGCTGTCGTTCTGTTCTTCATGCTAATTAATTTTACTTTTCATTCAGTTCATATTTCGCGTTGTTACGTAGGAGAAAAATGTGTGTCTTAGACCTATGTAGGAAGGAAAGATATCGATAATATATATATATATATATATATATCATATAGCCCTGCATGTTATACTTTGATACTCGTTTTCTCGATTTTCCAATTTTCAACATTTTATGATTTTCAAAATGCTCTAATGAATGCAGTTTTTCTCCAATCTCAGTGAACGTTTGCACATAAGTCCACAAAAGCATGTGAAGTAAACTGACACATGTTTTCTTCTGCTATTAAAAGTATTCAAATCACCATGTGTTGAGGATATGATGAGTTAAAAAAAATTGGAAAATTAACAACTAAAAGGATAAATATTTTTTTCTCCAAAAGTAATTGGAAAAATATGAAAACCATGTGTCATATTTTACATACGTCTATCAGGAACAAATTAAATATAAATTTAAAGAAAAATTATATAAAATTTGAAAATTGGGACAATTATAATTCAGTATTTAAAAAAAGCAACAAAACTGAATTATAAGCAAACTATTTGGAATACCAAAGTGAAAATTTATGTATTGTGTGTCCACATTGAAAGAAATATTTGGTAAAAGGTTTAAATTAGTTGGTGTAAAAATGTAGAAGTAAGAAGTTTCACAGATCTATAGCCTTAAGATGGAAACAACCGGAATAGTTTATCTTGAATATCATGGACAGATGAGGCCCTTTTTACTCTGAGTGGTGGAGTCAACACTCACAACAGACAGTCCACGTGCACAGAGTAAATCCCCATTCCGTAGCCGCTTAGTTCATCTAGATTGCTCAATTTGTTAGTTATATTAATTCCGATTATGTTAGTTTTTTTATATTAACTATCTAATGCACACACGTGGAAGCTACAATGAAAGATGGAAAGTTTTTGTACATTCTTAAATTACGCAAGATAATTATCCGGTCCACATCTGTGGAATAAAGGGTTAGCGCTTCTGGGGGTGAAATCAGGTGGCCCCGGTTCGAATCCCGGTCGGGGCAAGTTATCTGATGGAGGTTTTTCCGGGATTTTCCCCTAACTCAACATGAGTAAATGCTGGGTAACTATCGGTGCTGAACCTCGGACTCATTTCACCGGCATTATCACCTTCATCTCATTCAGACGCTAAATAACCTAGAATGTTGATACAGCGTCGTAAACTAACCTACTAAAAAATTGTGTCCTTGTACAAGAAATTACTTATCCCAGAACGTACGAAGGTAGAGCTCCCATGTTTTCCTGTCCTCGGCAGGAAGAGATAATGTTTTCAAGGACTTCCAAGACGTGTTTATAAATACAATAAACTGTCAAAGTTGATTTCTATTGAGTTTAATATGGCTAGTTTAATGTCTAATTTTTCTACGGCTTTTTGTTGGAGTAATATTCAGCTTACGTTTTTCTTAGAGAGTTTATATCTAAATACTGGGAAGCAATACAGAAAATAACTCGATTGTTAAATCAAGAGCGTTAAATAGATCTATATATTTTCTTCTATGTTTACGAATTCTATATTTCAATTTGTTTTGCTTATTGCCTCGTTTTACGGGAAAGCTGATTTGGTCTGATTTAGATGCAAAAATTAGAATACTGTAAATATATCTCATTGAAGAATTTCGACTTCTCATTCTCACTTATAAGTTATTATGTACAACAAATTATCATGACTAAATTATAAAAATTACATGGCACTTTTAGTGAGTTTTTCCTGTAAAATTACGAGAAATAAAACCGGGGTGATCACTGGATTTTGCACCGAGTACTTCAATTCCAGATTTCCATTTATTTCACATCTACTTGGCGTGTTTGCTAAATATTTGCATTAAGTACTGATAATGAACGAACGAGGAACAACGAACTGAAACGAATGGTGATAGCGATAAAGCTCTATCTTAAAATGCAATTCCGGACATTGACTACTGTAAAAGAAAGAAGATAAACTTGCAGAACTCCAGAAACACAGCCAAAGCAAGAAAGAGCCTCATTACACTTAGAATATATCAGCGTCGTGATTTTCGTGGTAATATTCTTGGATAAACATAGTTCAGCAGCGTCTCACGCTCTTTTAGTGATGAGTTGATCGTGGAGAACTGTTGAGAGTAGTGGCAAAGATGATAGCAATGTCTAAAGAAAACCTGCCTCTACATAATCTAACCAATATTCTAATTCGGTTAGCCTATTAAATATAGAAATCTGTATGCTTTAGTCATTTTTCTTTCAGCGAATTACATCATAGCCCTCTTTAAAACTATATTTATTTAAAGATTTTCTTAGGATGTATGCATTATTACGCTGTCGATTATAGAAAGGTTATAGCTCATATTTTTCGTACGAACGTTAAGTTGAAAAGTTAATTATTTCAAATTTCCATTCTTTCGTGACTTAGAGGTTTGTGATTGTACAGTAAAACAGAGTTAATTTCTTCAATAGACCAATCGTAGCCGAGGTTATCATAATGTTCACTGTTACCAAACTACGTACTTCATGGTTAATATTTTATCAGGCCCGTTTAGTCTTCAGAGAACAGAGTATTTCTTCTCTCCAGCTCTCCAAAAGTCTCTATGACTGAAATTCAAAAAAATATATTAAGTATGCGTCGTTTTGCATCCTTCGAATATACGAGGGAGAGCCAAAAAGTAACCTTAATAACTGTTTTATTAATTGAATATGTACAGTAGTGGCAAAAAAAACCGGACCGACCCTTGTAGCTCATTTCAGAGCCTTGTTCACTCCAGAGCACGATAGAGTGGTAACTAAGACTTTCGTGGTTCGAATCCTGCCTGGGAAGGACACTTTTTTTGTTCCTTATTCAAATTTATTCCCAATACTTTTCGATTGCAGCGATATTTTACTACTTAATTAACTTAGTTTTCCCAGAGCATGAACTTTACCAGCAATCGAAAAGTATTGGGAATAAATTTGAATAAGGAACAAAAAAAAAGTTCCGTTTCCAGGCAGGATTCGAACCACGAATGTCTTAGTTACCAGTCTATCGTGCTCTAGAGTGAACAAGGCTCTGAAATCGGCTACAAGAGTCGGTCTGGTTTTGTTTTGTTTTTTTTTTTCCACTACTGTACAATAAGACTACAAAACTTTATCACTTTTCAACATAGTCCCAACTACGTTCAATGCAAGTGTTCCTGTTATACTATGTTAAAAGTGATTAAGTGTTTGTAGTCTTAATGTACATATTCAATTAATAAAACAATTTTTAAGGTTACTTTCTGACGCTCCTTCGTATTCCCACTTATTTCTATGTATTTCAATGATTTTATCGTTGCCGCAGATAATTCATTACGTATATTTATTTTCATTTCTCTTCATAACCAATTGTATGTATTCTACAGCATACATCCTCACTTTATTGCTAAAAATTGTAATCTCATTTGGTCTTTCTTTAAAGATCACGTTTGTTTTCTGAATACTTGAAAGAAATAACCATTACCTTATAAATTTTTAGAAAGGTTTCCCTATTCGCCAGTTTTTCTAGTGAACTTCTTAGACACACAAATATATCTAGTGCCATTTCACACACAGTCTCTTAGCAGCGCTCCTTAGCGGCGATGAACAGTGGCTCAAACTCTCCATCGATTAGTAAGACTCGTTAATTTTATTGACAGCTTTGTATGAACAGTTCCAATACTCTGTAAACTGAAGTTTGCATCCCTTTCTGTCTGTTGGTGGGAAGAATCGACCACCGATCGCTACAGTGGCTCGATGGAGCTTCACGTTTGAATAGCTCCATTTAAACCAATATTTTGTTATCGGTAGCGATTCTTAAAAGCACCAGTTAGTGGTGGCGTCTGCATCTGTACTTTGCCTTAGGTTAATGTAATAACCTAGATATTTGAACGTAGAAAAATATTATATTATTTAAAGCGTATCGAAATTTGCTTTTGTCGTAGGCTATATATTCCTCTGAAAGCTGTCACTTCTCATTTCTTTGCAAGTACTTTTAAAATGTGTCTTTGCAACAACTTTAATTTATGGGAGCTTCTTGGAATAAATTTTCGCTTTCAGCAGTGACCTCGTAATTTTCAGGTATTTTAAAATATATCATGTTTCTTCCATTTTAAAGAATTTAGATTAATCTGTCAAATTTAACCTGTGTGACTTCGTCAGTACGAACATTAATACGCACTATGCGGCCACAGTTCTTGATCTCACACACACACACACACACACACACACACACACACACACACACACATACACACACACACACACACACACACATATATATATATATATATATATATATATATCAGATTGGCCATTCCCAAGTTATGAAATGGCAACATAACCACCAGAGCCTCCACTGTCGAAAAGACATTTTTTGGCAACATCTACATGGAAGTACAGTTGCAAGCTATTACTCCATGAAATTACATAAAGTCTATAACGTGACTTCTTCTGCAGTCGCTATATGGCAGCATAGTGAAATTCATAAAAGTTGTTTTTTTCGAAGTCCATTAGGCTCATCAATCTGTTATGTGTTCAGGGTCATAGTGTAGAAACGTGAATGAGAGCGTAGCGTGAAAACCACTGTGATGGGTTCAAATGCCGCTCATGGTAACATATTCTGTTGTCAATGTGATGAACTGTGTAGCCGTGCATTTTATACCACTTCCGTGCGTCCGAGTACATCGGAAAAAATTAAGTAAGGGCTTAAGAATATAACTCTTGTAAAGATATGAAAATCCTCCGAGAAAAGTTATAAGAGGAGAGCAGGACAACTTCTGTCGTATTATTTCCTCCCTTTGGTGTTTTAATCTTGATTGTATTGTTACAGTAGAAGCTCTGTAAAGTTTTAATAAGCTGCTGAGGTATTAGACGGTGTTACGATGTTGGTCTAATTAAGAGTGCGACGAATGTTTTTCGACCGGAAATGCAAGCTTCGTGCAGTCTGAGCTAGATTTATAACAGTAATCAGTGTTGTACAAGAAGTTGTAGCGGGTTTAATGCCTGGCTGCTCTACCCTCGTGCCAATTAAAAGTAGACAATATAATTATCAAATTCAGATACAAATGTAAATTAAAAATAGCTGATCGAGCAATTGTGTAATGCCCTAAATTGAGAGCGTTTTGATACGGAGTGGACAAATATTTAGAAGTCTGATTTTAGTTGGTTATGAACGACGCTGTGCTCTGTATAAAAAACTAGATTATTTAAGGACGTGCGACAGAAACAGTTTGGTTGTGAGATGATAACTGCGCTTGCGCGGACTTGGTTAACAAAATCCTAAACTAACCAATCCCACCTTCGTATATGCAAGATGTGTAACCGGAGCACTTTATTTGATCTGGAATGTGCACGCGAAAATAAATCCAGGTAAGAATCACGCTGGCACTGCATGAGAGGTCCGCGCATGCTTCACATCTAAACTGTTCCTGTCGCGAACCCCTCCTCTTTAGCGTCGATATAATTGGTAATAGCGAGATGGTATTTGGAGAGATGAATCCGAGAATACGCCACGGATTACTCGACACTCGTTTTACGGTTCGGGAAAACCTCGGAAAAACACAACTAGATAATTAACCGAAGTGATAATCTAATAGCGTAGCTCCAAATCAGCACACAAACGGTCCAACCTCCTGATAGTTTCAAAAGTATGATGCGCTGTGAGATATTTACATTATTATTTTATGTAGGCCTATATTCGTGTGTATGTAGTGAGAGTTTTACTTTTACCTGTAGTCCACTTTGGGAATGTTTTCGATCTGATGTTAAACGCACACGTGACAGGATTTTCGTGATGTGGGGTCAGCAGAATACCTGTAATCCACCAAAAGCAACACACAACATTACAGTAGCAACTGAAAAATACATATGTCTTAGGCGGGATTTGAACCCAAGAAAGTGGCTTTATTGAAGTTTACCAATGTTCAGATTTCGTACATTTTCATTGTTCTCTCAAGGTCAGAAATGACCGGAAAATATAAACAGATCACTTGCACTTCAAGCCTACAATTGGTATATGAGACAGAATACGTCAGCGGTTAAGGCTGGTCTGCAAAAAACCGAGAACTGAAACGAGAACGAGAACGGAAATATTGTATTTAAATACAGTATGAACATTCACAATTAACTTTCACATTCCCGTTCCTGGGATCCGGCAAGCCTCTCGTTAATTGTCAATTCTCACATTTAAATACATTTATTTTAACAATATTTCCGTTATCGTTCTCGTTGTTTCCGTTCCCGGTTTATTGTGGACCAGTCTTTTAATGCTCATAAATACACACGGAAGACCCAGTGGCGGGCAGTAGAAAAGGAATAGTACCTCTTCTGTACGACCATAAAATTTAAACCATGCATATAAGCAAAAAATTAATCAAATTTCAGTTTCATAATTATGTAGATATATTGTATTTTACGATTGCTATTAATGATAACATCATGTTGTTATAAAGTGTTTTCAGTAAAGAAACAAAAAAGGACAGAACTAACGTCTCTTTAAAACCGCAAATCAGAAATGAATGAACTCAACAGAGAGATTTTACTCCTGACAGTTCATCTTAATTTGATACTAAACAATAATTTAACTTCTCAATCGCCCCACATTATTTAATAATTAAGCCTGTCACCAGTGCAGTCTATCACAGCTCTCAAGCGACGTGGCAATGAATTAATTAAATATTCAAAAATTCAGAATGACGCTGAAGTTCTTGCTAAACGTAGAATCTTGAATTCGTAATATTCAGTCTGCAATTCTGTTTCCTCTGGCCTTTCAGCCCATCTTCGCCTTGTTCTTGTCATGCGTTAATCGAAACACGGCTGCAATCTTGCAGGGTATGCGCAAATCTACCTCATCAGGAAGCATACACGTAAGTCTCCCACATACTTATAATGCTTTCTTTATTAATGAACAATAGATTTGGAGCCATTTTTACATTTAATATACTTCATCTTGCTGAAGAATTTACTCTAAATAACTAACCGCCACTGGACTGATTACTTCCCGTCGCTCAACTTGATTAATTTGTTTCTTTGTGCGGCGTTTTATTGTATTGTCGTACAGAAGAGATAATACGCAAAGACTTACTCCTTTCTTACTGTCCGCCACTAGGTCTGCCGTGTTTACTTATCACCATAAAAACGAGCGTGTTCCGTCTTAAACGGTACCGTAAACCGGGCCTACATTGACATAGTTTTAAGAGTTCTTTTAATGTGACTTTTGAAACTTACGTTGAAATCATGCAAAATGTTTTAATCACACCATATGATTCTTCGGCCATGAATCTATAATGGGTAGGATTTCCGTAAAATAATACTACATATAAGAAAACGCTCCTTCTTTTGGTGTCCAGGCCATGGTGTCAAGTCCAAGTATCCCCGTGCTTTTAGATTACTTTTACATGCCATTTGCTTTCGTTGCAGTTCAAAGTTGGCCCTATCTGTGGGCTACTTTGACAACGATTTCTGTGTTGAAAAATATTTATACATAAAAGAGGACAAAAGCATTGCTTATTTTCGATTTATTTAGACTTATCTGAACTTTATTAACAGTGAAATACAGTCAATGTTACTGAATTAGTGTACAGGAAGAAAAGTTATTGAAACGAGTACATCAATAGAATTGTAAGTCACAACCTGCTCTCCCCAAGAAAGTTTGGAGTTTAAATATACTCCTAGGTATTTACATTATTATTCTTGCGGAATTACAACACCATTGAATTCGTAGTTTAAACTAGTTTCCTCTTGGGTTTTACAAAATATTATAGACTTACTTTTAGAACTATTTACTTTCATTCTATGCATTAAGGCCCAGTTATAAACTTTATTCAACTTCGTTTGAATAGCATCCACATCTGAACTATTTCCAATCTTTCTATAGGCCTAGACAATGCAGTCGTCTGCAAATAGCGTCATATTTGATGTAATATTTTGGCATAAGTTATTTACGTATATTATAAAGAATAATGGCCACAGAACACTACCCTGTGGCAAGTCTGAACTTACATTCTCGATTTCCGATATTTCATGACCTACTCTAACTCTCTGGGTTCTACATTTTAAGAATTCTTGGATCCATAGCACCACTATTTTATCTATTCCTAGCCTACTTAACTTATCTATCAATATGCCATATGGCACCAGATCAAAAATCAATCGCAACTGCATCGATTCTTCCGCTTCTATCTATCTCTTCAGCTAGATCGTGAACCAGCGATGTAATTTGACTATCATATGAGAAGCCTTCCCTAAAACCATGCTGGCGGTTGTAAAACCAGTCTTTCGCATTTAGAACACGACGAATATAATTCGATATCAAATGCTCCATGACTTTACATACGACAGATGTAAGACTAATCGGTCTGTAGTTTCCGACGCTACTTTATTTTACTATAGCTGATTTCCAGTCGCATGGAATACGTAGCTGCACTGTTTATAGAAACAGACAGCAGTCGCAAAGTGACTTCTATTAAAAGGAAATAGAACACAAATTGTTATGTTAAGAAATAGCTGAATTCTGTGACACATTCGACTCCTAAGCTCAGTGACCTCCATCGGTTCTCACGACGTAATCGCAGCCTCCAAGTGGCAGGAAACTTCGACTCAAGGATAACAACAATTTAATGGCAGCACTCTATTAATATGAATAATTAAGTTGAGCGGAATGAGTGAAGAACAAGAACAAAATTAGTTCCAGTAACTTCTTCGTGTCCGCCATGGCTTAAGCTGCACGGTGGCTGGCTACGAATCTATGGAACTTAGACTATATCCTCCACAGGATATTATGGATGTTCCTTCCTCTCACAGGGGCTGGGCGTGTGTCTCTGTGTGGGTTTGTGCTCTGCTGCCGTAATTGGTGTCCTTGCACCATGCTGACTACAGCACTAGTGGGTCCATATACTTGAGAATGTGATAGTAGGTCAAAAAACTATCAAGAACTATCAAGAATGAGGACAGGATAGACCAAAAGATCAAATATTTGGAGGCTTAATATTCAAGAAAATTATTTTCCTTTAACCATTCAAGTAACAATGAATTTCTTAAAAATTAAATTTGGTTATGCCATAAAAATACAGTCTGATCCGTTTGGGTATGGACAATATTAATTTAGTATTATAAAAATATTATGATAGTAGGCAAATTTTCTTGCTGGTTATATTATGATTAAAAGATGGGAGTTTCCATATATGACAATCAAAAATGCATAATCTGAAAAGACAAATTAAAATCGTAGATGATTAAAATGGCTACTACAAATCAACAGCGGGCACAATGTGTTCTTTGGTATGCTAAATTTGAGAGTGTTGAAAGAGTTCAAAAGGAATTTCGACGTGAGTATGGTGTGCGAAATGTACCAAATACGATTCCATAATGTTCTGGTATCGAACATTTGTAGAAAGAGGTTCTGTGTTTAAAAAAAATATGCAGGAGGTCGCAAGCGAAACCCAGTACGAGGAGCAGCTATCTCTTGGCTTGGTCCACAAACTCCCCAGATCTAACCCCTCCTGACTTCTTCGTGTAGGGTTTTGTTAAAGACATTGTCTATTCACAAAAACCCAGGAACATTGATGATCTGAGAGTAAAAATTACCCAAGCTTTTTAACAAATCACCCCTCTTACACTACAACGGACATGAGCTGAATTGCATCACCGTTATGAGTTCTGTAGAGTGCGCAATGGGGGTCATGTTGAGCTCAGAGGAATCACCCATCTTTCAGTGTTGTATGCACAAAATTACAACAAATCAAATTCAGTAGTAAATGTTTCACAGTGTTTTTATTTTATCAATACCCAAACAGATCACCTTGTACTTACAGATCCTGGAATAAACTTAACATTTTCTTATTTTCTCCTCCTCTTCTACACCTCTCCTGCTCTTTTATTCTCGTTTTCTTCTACTCTCCTCTCTACAAGTCTTCTTCACTCTTCTTCTTCTGATCTTCTCCGGTCTTCCTCTACTGGACTTCTCCGCTCTTTCCCTTATGGACTTCTCCGCTCTTTTCCTTCTGGACTTCTCCGCTCTTTCCCTTCTGGATTTCTCCGGACTTCTCCGCTCTTTCTCTTCTGGATTTCTCCGGACTTCTCCGCTCTTTCCCTTCTGGATTTCTCCGGACTTCTCCGCTCTTTCCCTTCTGGATTTCTCCGCTTTTTCCTTCTGAACTTCTCCGCTCTTTCCTTTCTGAACTTCTCCGGACTTCTCCGCTCTTTTTCTTTCGAACTTCTCCGCTCTTTCAGTTCTGGACTTCTCCTTTCGAACTTCTCCGCTCTTTCAGTTCTGGACTTCTCCGCTCTTTCCCTTCCGGACTTCTCCGCTCTTTCCCTTCCGGACTTCTCCGCTCTTTCCCTTCTGGACTTTTCCGCTCGTCCCCTTCTGGACTTCTCCGCTTTTTCCCTTCTGGACTCCTCCGCTCTATCCCTTCTGGCCTTCACCGCTCTTCCTTTTTTGGTCTTCTCCGCTCTTCCCCTTCTAGTCTTCTCCTTCCTTCCTCTCCTGGTCTTTACCTCCGTTTCACTTCTGGTCTTCTCCCCTCTCTCCTTCTCCACTCTTTCACTTCTGGCATTCTTCCCTCTTCTTCTCCCTCTCTTGGCATTCTCTCCTGACCCTCTCTTGGCCTTCTACCCTGACGTTCTCCCTCTCCTGGCCTTTTACTATCTTCCTTCCGTGGTCTTCTCTCCCGCTTCCGCTCCCGGTCTTCTCACCTCTTCTTCTCCTGGTCTTCTCCCCTCTTCTTCTACTGGTCTTCTCCCCTCTCTCTCCCCTGGCCTTCTCCTCTCTCCCTCTCCTTCTCTTCTCCCCTCTCTCTCTCCTGGCTTCTCCCCTCCCCCTCTCCTGGCTTTCTCCCCTCCCCCTCTCCTGGCCTTCTCCCCTCTTCTTCTCCCCTATCCCTCTTCTCCTAATCTTCTCCCTTCTCCCTGTCCTGGTTTTCTCCCCTAGTCCTCTTTTGGTTTTCTCTCCTATCCCTCTCCTTGTTTTCTTCATTCTTCCTCCCTTGGACTTCTCTCCTCTTCCTTCTTTGATGATGATTTCTCTTCTTCTCTTAATATTTTAATTCTTTTACTTCTACTCCTTTTTTTCTCACCCTAATGGAGCAATCAGTTTTACCAGAAGTACCCGAAATTCTTTTTTTGGTAGAGGCAGTTTATTTTCATTTTAGCATTAACACTCTTGTTGTCGAACTGTCGCATATAAATGCAGTTGTTCCATATTGCATTTTTCATTGCTAAAATCGTTCTCTGTTTCTTAATTTCTGTTTATGAAGTTTAATTTTTGGGTAGGCTACAAATGCTTTAAAATACAAATATTTAAATATGATCTTAATACTGAGTCCAATCTGAAAAATTACAAAATTAGATTTCATAAAACAATTTTACGAATTGTACATTTAAATGCCATAAATTGTTCTTAAATGGTATATTCAAGTATTTTGATTGCTACTACCATCAGAAATCTATTTAATAATTTTAAAAAGTGATGAGTGATTTGAATTTAATTATAATGCAAATGTTAAAAAAAGACATCCTTTTATTTCTTAACAATTTCAGATAATGAGACTAAAGGTTTCCAAAATTTTTTTCTTGAAAGAAGATAAGGTACCGTTGGTGTTACTAAAAATTAGTGGTGGCGGTGGTTTATTTTAACGATGTTTTCCACTGCAAAGGTTATTCAGTGTCGAATTTAAACGTGAGCGAGAAATTGTTGACGAATTTTGCCTAGTGCCTGTAACAGGAACAGATTTCTTTCACATAACTCAAATCTACGTCGAAGAACCCACAATTTCACTTGCCTCCCGTAGGAAACCATGCGAAGGATTTTATCGCCCTTGACAGGGATTAAACCTGCGAAAAGCCAGCGCGGTAACCTCAAAACCACCCCACGCGACAATATAATTTAAAAAGGGTAATATAACACAGGTAATTTGAAAAATATTCCCATTTAATTAAAATACATTTACAAATAAATTTTTGTCTGTATTTTATTTATATTTCGAAACTATTTATTGTGAGATTAGTATTATTTCGCCCATCTGTTCATAAGCAAAATGTAATAGTGGGTCTAACGACCCATTTTTAGAAAAGAAAATGGTGATGCTACTACAGGTAATAACGATGATTGTTACATTATTCTTATTGTTACTGTCAACACATTAATTATGGACAATTACCTTTGCAATGAACTTCTTGCATTATCCACAGAGTGGCCGGAAGTTGTTAGTTCAGCATTCAGTCTAGGCCTGCATTCTGAATATGAATGTAATTAGCAGAGTTGGCGCCATAATAAAAAAAAGAACGGTGTAAGAGTATAAAAGTGGCATATAGCCTGAACAAACGTGCACTTCATTCAACATGAAGCTAGTTGGTTATTAATGTCTCCAGATTAGACATGGGAACGATATATCGGTTTTTACAAAATACCGATATTTTCGTTTCGATATATCGTTATCGAAATTTTGATTCAATATATCGTGTAATATATCGGTTTTCTCATAAATTTATCGCTTTTTTTTGTGGAATAATTATTATTAACAACAACAAAACCCAAACTAGACAATTCCGATAATTCCGAGAAATGGCGCTAATGAAAGTGAACAGTTACATTAATTGTGCAACCTTAAAATATCCAATACAATCAATACCGTACTTTAATTGGCTATACTGGAATTCGAATTCAAACTGTTTAATATGCAGCAGCACAAAATTCAAAATGCAACGTGTGCGAACGTAAGACAGACGGTAAGTTTATCTATGTACAGCTGTTTTAATATTGTTATTAATGTTCTCCAAGGCAGAAGAAACACCCACCCTGAAAGAGAACCGTCCCTGAATCTACTATGCTGCATCTTTTATTGTTCTCCCCTTCCAAAACCGTGTTATCGATATTATTGCTCCGTAAAGAAAGTATCCTCAGCTGGATTTGAGCTCTAACTTAATGTTAAACTAGTTGACCACTGAAGACGACGTTGGAACTCGACTAAGATTTATGACTTGCGTTAACATGTCAATTAGCATGCGTTAAATAACAAACACATGTTGGGATTATATTATTTAAAATTAGTAAACATAATAAAATAAACCTGTGTTATTACTATAGAATTTCAAGTTACAGCATTAATTTCAACGAAATGCCCATAATTTATTTTCTATTTAAAGGTGTAAAATCTAAAATCATTTAAACCTTCATTGGCTTAAGAATAAAAATCATTTCAGTCCCCGCATAGTGTTAACGTCATTTCAAGGACGTCGAATATTTAATAATTTATAAATATGTCCACTAAATTGGAGTAAAAATGTTTTTATATTCTTGTAATAACACTTGAATATCATTAAAATATTAATGAGCAGAAGGAATTTTAATTGCCTCTTCATGTTCTGAAACTGTATCATGAATGTTGAATATGTAAGGATTAATAATTATTTTAGTCGAATTAGAATAAAGATTTTTATAGGTTCTGTTATATAATCACTTGAACAAAATCGGATAACCAGTTCGAATGAATAGAAAACATTTAAATCATCCCACAGGGTTGAACCATTTCATGGAAGTTGAATAAATAAGGAATTCTAATTATCTCGGCTAACTTAGAATAAAGATCTATGTTCGAGGCTCCAATGCTTTCCATAAGATATGCTACTGACTAGCTATTAAGTCTTGGGCATATGGAAGATATCTTAGCTCCTCTGACGAGTATAATGATCTGAGTCTGCTCTATAATGGCTTTCGAAGTATCTGATTGCCTTAATGATGCTGGTGAAGTACACAATATTAATGTAACCTACTATTATACTATTGAAATTGCAGTTATATATAAGTGCCTGGTTTATTTTTAGAATATTTAGCTTCCTAACCTGAAATAAGGTTCACTTTCACTACTATAAGTGATATGACACAACAATTTTAATAAGTTCATTATAATTTTTCACTTTCCAAGAGGGCTACATGGTTGGGACCTATTAGGAGGAGATGATTTTGTATTAAATATGTTCTATTTCATTTTCATTCAAAACGAGTAGCTACATGCAAAATAAATATATTCCTAGTCATAATTAGGAGGCGGATGTTGAATGACCTAAAACTCTACTTAAAATGATCATTAAAATGCCCTTAAACTAATAGAAAAATGACCTGAAATCAAAAGAAAATGACATTTAAATATTATTCACCCTACTCGCACCACAACTTTTTAAAAATTAGTCACCTTGTTTCAATGACTGCCCTGCAAATCTCGGAGAGAGGAGGCAACTTCCTGGAATTTGGTTAAGATAAAGGAAAAGAACATGCAACAAAATGAAGGTTTTAAGAGAAAGTTATAGATTTTAGTGAGGGTTTACAATGTGTTTCAATCAGGGATGGTCCATGTCAGTGCCTTCGTTTTCTGTCTCCTCCCCCTTCCGCGCTTCATTTTTGTTACCAGATCTTTCAGATGAGGGAGTGTGAATGACAAAACAAATTGTGGGCGCAGCGTGCATTTTTGCAATCTTTGTTAAAAATACTGTCTACTACAGTAGACATCCCTTCCGAATCATGTTGAAGACACAACGTCCTGCCCAGGACATGATGAAAGTTTCCTTCCTTCCAAACAAATTCCAAAGACACCCTCGTACCGACAAAAGAACAGTAGCGGTCAAAGTCCTCAGTTAAACTGAGCTGCTGTTAAGCATTTTACATTAATTCTGTTGTGTGAAGTGAAGCCTTAGTGGAATGAGGGATGGACTTTAGAGTCTGTTCCAAACTATAAAACTGAAACTTCACTATTATTCACTTATTCAGTAGGTAATTGCTACTGACCTTTTTGGTTAGAAAATAACTTAACAGTCCTATCGGTAAAGGGGAAAGTAAAATGCATTCAAAATGATCTAAAAGTTTTTCAAAGTATTAAAAATGATCAAAAATGCCGAAAAAATATAAAATTGACCTATTAGTTCAAAAACGTCAAAAAATTCAATATAAGAAATTACTTTTTTACGTTGATATTAACATATAAAGGATTTCTATTTTAATAGGCATCGTCCTAATGTGAAAAATAAGATGACGACTTTTCATCAGCATCCGCCTTCTAGTCATAATAATGGGCCTACAGTAGAACGTAGATTATTAGAAATAATTTAGAATTAAGATTTCAATAATCTGTAGGCTAGAATGACAACTAAAAGTCGTAAAATTGTTCTAAATTCACAAAATGCAGCTGTTATTCACGAAATACACGAAAATTGAATATGAATTCATACACTAGTATGAAAAATTAATTTAGGTGGTAGAGTTTTAGTTCAATGAGTTTATAGTCGGTAAATCTAACAGATTTTATAACCAAAGTTGCGCTGTATTCAGTTCCTCTCGACTGTCAATCCATTTCACATCAGCAGTATTCAGATACTTGAACGCTTCCTTAGGAAACTCAACTTCTTAACCATTTATTCTTCCATGAGTCATAAATTCATTATTTATAATTCTATAATTTTATTTTACGAACTTGTTTCGTAATTTCGAAACTGCATATTATTCACAAAAGATGAAAACTATTTTAATCGAAATAGATCGAAAGCCCAATACGTGAAGTGGATAACGGTCTAAGTTAGCGAACTCAAAAACCATATTCACAGTTTAAAAATGTTGGGAGAAAAGTATTTAAAGCCGATAGAATCAACCTCATGTTTCTTACTTCCGGATATAGTTTAAAAAAATTATGTTGTGACAAGGTCGTTCCTAAAATGTCCAAACTCTGTGACCCACTTTGTTTGTATTTTACACATTATAATGCGACCTTCATTAAAAAACTGAATTCCCTACTGTGTTGGACAGGACAGATAATGCTATTAACAGTTTTTATATTTAATGACAATGAGGGACCTTAAGTTCGGAATAAATTTTCAGTAGGCAAACTCCGTTATTCCATCCTTTCATTTTCGTAAACGTCGTTTCAAAATGTGTGATCTTCACCACCATTGTCATTAAATCTACAATTCAGATGTTCTGGCCTGTTCAGTTTTGGAAAATTTATATTACTCAAAAACTGAAATTGGCGGTGTTGATTTGCTTTCTTTTCCTTGTTAATTGTACAGGGACATCATTTTATTTTTACTAACATTTTTAATATTAACTTGCCTATACCTCTGGATCAACGACGTTTGCTATCCCCTTCCACGACTGGAGTTCGATGATACTGGCGTAATATACAAACAAATCACTTTACTAGGTATAGAAGGGAAGAAAAGTAGTTCATCCATTTATACGTAAACTAGGAAATATTGCGCTTTTGAGTTTGATCATTTTCATTAGGTTTTTGTTTAATCAAAATACAGTACAGTATTAACAATGAGTGTTTTTACTCACGAACTGGGCTATCCATGTGGACGTATTAATTATGCAGTGTATATTATACTGTCTACAGCACATTAGCGTACAATTTAGAGAATGAAGTTAAATTGAAAAATAATCATAATATGGATATTTAAACACATTTTTTTTAAATGGTGGCCGTTCATTTCGATACAGGCTTTAGTTCTAATGTGCATATTATAGACTATTGTACCTAATCCCAATTACCAGTTTCTTCTTCGTACTAGTAATTCATGTTGAAATAATTCTGTACCTACTCTATAAAAGAGTACCTTACGTACTGTAAATTCAATCTTTACTT
Organism: Periplaneta americana; assembly: GCF_040183065.1. Classification (NCBI taxonomy): domain Eukaryota; kingdom Metazoa; phylum Arthropoda; class Insecta; order Blattodea; family Blattidae; genus Periplaneta; species Periplaneta americana. The sequence continues at coordinate 59,171,561 of NC_091125.1, read as the reverse complement.
CTGCCCGATCCGGAAAGATAAAATTACTCAGACATACTATCTACTGTCCGTCCAAGTAGTTATGTCGTAGAAATGGGAGGAAATCACGTGAAGTTAATTACTTAACGATGCCCTTTTATTTAAGTTATTTTAAAGTCCAATTCCTAACAGAAATTAATGTTCTCAGAAAAGAGCTAAGACAGCCCAGCCACTAGCTGGCGAATAAAAGCTGGTGGGGGAAACCGGGGTACGACGTAGGCAAATGGACGACAGTACCTGTGCGAAAATGATTCAATATTGAATAGCAATAAACAGGCAACAACAAAAGGCTATTATCATAGATCCAACTATACGCATGGAGAGAGATCTAAACCAAGCTCATCAGGTTGATCAGGAAAAGAGGGCCATTTATGAACCTTGTATTCCCTACCTTAGTGCCAAGTATAACATCCCTCTCTTCAATTGGTCAGTGACAGGTTTATTTTTTGGTGCTCGGAGTTCTTTACCAAAATTTACATATCATTTTTTAAAACAATTATCAATATCATCTTTTGAAATTCAAAAAATCATCTCGCAAATTCTCAAAGATTCCCTGCAGATTATACAAATTCATTTATACCGCTCAGAAGACCTTAATTAAGAATATGCTAATTTTAAATAAAATATTTTTTATCAGTATAATTTAGTCGTCTTCTAAGATTTTATTTTACAATTGATAATCAATGGTGCTTAATTATTACACTTTATTTTTATAACACTATTCATATTTAATTAATTGTATTTGTTTGCTATTCATTTCCGGATCCTCGTGATCATCCTTAATTAAGGCGGATGAGTTTCTCTCTCTCTCTCTCTCTCTCTCTCTCTCAAATGTCTTTTTCTCAGAAGTAATATTTTTGACTTAATGTGTTTTGCTTGTAAACCAACGATATTGCACGTTAAAATGTAATGGTTGGCTCTATATAAAAAATCAATTAGAATATCAATAAACGTATTGCGGGGTGCACAACTTGGTAAAAATAATATTTTGAACATTAAATTTTGCCAAGAACTTTCAAATGCCTTTTTCTCAGAAGTAATATTTTTGACTTAATGTGTTTTACTTGTAAAGCAACGATATTGCACGTTAAAATGTAATGGTTGGCTCTATATAAAAAAAAATCAATTAGAATATCAATAAAATTATTGCGGGGTGCCCTAATATTGGATGAAAGCCCCAGTTATTGATTATTATCTATCACTTGTTTAAGCTATGGCTGAATAGATTTTCTTCATAAATATATCTCCATATGGGAATAATGAATTTTCTTCTTTAAACGATGTACGTGAAGCTTGCGGTTCTATAGGTCATGGATGTTGCTTGTACGGAATGCATAGAGAAACACATGAAAAATGTAAGTACAAGTACGATTTCTCTTCTGTAATGATAACGAGTCACTAGAGATCACGAGCTAGAACCCGGAAGACTGCAGCTCAACATGAGCATGTTAATAGTTTAATTGCTCTCATAAGTCGAAGTAAGAAAAATATTCCTTTATAAAATCTCCACGTTGTATATAACAGCATAGTGAATCGTAACTTATTTAGTTATTTGTTTACTTATTTAATTTCAGCCTTACATTCCCTAACAAGAGTTTAAAGCCACCTATGTTTCTTCAAGGCACTATGTTAAATTTTTCATGTCATTAATTTATAATGCAATTCATTGAATGTTGAATGACATACATTTAGTACAAGAAGCATAATGATTGAACAATTTGTTTTGAAAATATGACTTTTTATATTTTAGCACTAAAAATGTAATAAAATATGTATTTTAAAATGCTGATAAAATTGTTAGAATAACTAAGAAACATGTATACTGAAATATGTTGTCAAAGCATTGCAAAATATGTTTCGGTTTTTTTATGTATTTTAAGGCTTTAGTCTAAGTTTATCACACGTTACATAAGCTTACTATGTTTGATGTGTGTGAAAAGGCGGTTTAAAATTATTATAAAATTCATTCTGTTATACAGAATAATCTGAAAAAGCCAGTGAGATCTATATTTTTCCGTCTATTACTTATGGTTCGAACTATAATTTGGAAGAATATCAGTCTCATTGCCTTATTCAGATTTTTTGGTATACCAGAATGAATTTAATAATGATTTTAAACCAGTTTTCCATACACATTAGACATACAGTACGTAACCTGTGATAAACTTAGACTGAGGGGCTTATAATACATAAAAATGCAACATCTGGCAATGCATGATCATCGTATTTCAGTGCACGTATTCCACTTAATCATTCTAACATTTTTTACGAGCAGCCAGTAATATTTAAAATAGGGATGTTGTGAAGTTTTTAGTGTTAAAAAGAATAACATCTCATCATAATTTGAACATCAATACTCAATCACTATGATTCTTGACATTTTGTTCAATGCAATGCATTATGAATTAATAACATGAAAGTTTACCATAAATGTAGGCTCGAGTAGAAATCTCCACTAACACAGTTGGGCTTAATAGGGATTGCATATGAAATAAATATATTTACTAACACAGATGGTCTTAAACTTTCGTTGAGAACTGTAGGGTAAGGACATGTCTGTACTTAATTCTGTTATACATCTTGATTAAACAACTTTTAACACTATTATATCACTTGAATACAACATATAACTTTCACGTGTTAATTAGAACTAAATTATATATATATATATATATATATATATATATATATATATATATAGTTGACTAGTTTCGGCTTGGGAGCAATCTTCAGAACTGCTTGATCCTTGTCCTTGAGTCTTCCGGTGTCTTCACCTCAGTGGGGCTGCGTTTGTGTTGTGTAGTATGGAGTCAAATAGTGTGTGTGTGTGTTCTGAAATTGAGTTGTGTGTTGAGGATTTTGTTGTGGATGTGTTTTTGTATATCTGTATATTTCGTATAGCTCTAAACACAGTAGAGTAATACGAAATACACAGATACACAAAAACACACCCACAAGAAGTCCTCAGATATACAAATTCTTCACTATACAAAAACACACCCACTACAAATCCCCAGATACACAAAAACACACCCGCTACAAATCCTCAGATACACAAAAACACACCCACTACAAATCCTCGGATACACAAAAACACACCCACTACAAATCCTCAGATACACAAAAACACACCCACTACAAATCCTCAGATACACAAAAACACACCCACTACAAATCCTCAGATATACAAAAACACACCCGCAACAAGTCCTCAGATACACAAAAACACACCCGCAACAAATCCTCAGATACACAAAAACACATCCACTACAAATCCTCAGATACACAAAAACACATCCACTACAAATCCTCAGATACACAAAAACACACCCGTAACAAATCTTCATATACACAAAAACACACCCGCAACAAATCCTCAGATACACAAAAACACACCCATAACAAATCCTCAGATACACAAAAACACACCCGCAACAAATCCTCAGATACACAAAAACACACACGCAACAAATCCTCAGATACACAAAGACACACCCGCAACAAATCCTCAGATACACAAAGACACACCCGCAACACATCTTCAGATACACAAAAACACACCCACTACAAATCCTCAGATATACATACAAAAACACACCCGCAACAAATCCTCAGATACACAAAAACACACCCGCAACAAATCCTCAGATACACAAAAACACACACGCAACAAATCCTCAGATTTACAAAAACACACCCGCAACAAATCCTCAGATACACAAAAACACACCCGCAACAAATCCTCAGATACACAAAAACACACCCGCAACAAATCCTCAGATACACAAAAACACACCCGCAACAAATCTTCAGATATACAAAAACACACCTACAACAAATCCTCAGATACACAAAAACACACCCGCAACAAATCCTCAGATATACAAAAACACACCCACAACAAATCCTCAGATATACAAAAACACACCCACAACAAATCCTCAGATATACAAAAACACATCCGCAACAAATCCTCAACACACAACTGAATTTCAGAACACATACTATTTGACTCCACACTACACAAAAAACGCACCTCCAGCGGTCACTGGAAGACGCAAGGACTAGGATCATAGCAGTTCTGAAGATAGCTCCCAAGCTGAAACTAGTCAACTAGGTATCTATAACGTAGTTCTAATTAACACGTGAAAGTTATAACTAGGCCTATATTGTATTCAAGTTAATAATTAAGTTAGGTCATAAAATGCTAATTAAATTTAGACTGGCAAGTAGAAGAACAATCGAAAAGAAACTAAGACTAAATGAGCGATGTGGATGGGTGAGTGGGTCAATGAATATGTAGGATTGAAATAAATTGTGTTGATTATCATGGTCTAACAAAAGTAACATGGTGGAGATAAAGTAATGTGGAGTTCTTTCTGTAATGACACTGAGAACATTGCTTTATTTATTATTCAATTAGAATTCCTTTGCAGTAATCTATCAATGTTCACTACTGTGCTTCCAGCAATAACGTTTTGATTAAAAATCAAACAGACCCACATTCGATTACCGGAAGAGGGATTGTAGATGCATTTCTAATAGGACACCTTACATAGCAGCTAACAGTAATTTTCTTTCCTAAAATTATATTGGGGCAGGATAATGAAATTGTTACAGCTTCTGTGTTATGCAGTAACTAGGCCTGTAGTACACAGTAATTATTCTCGCTACAATCACACCCAACGAAGCGCTCTTTCGGAACCCTCAGTTCAGTTCTTAATAAAGGACAACGACGTGTAACTGTAAGTGCGCTGTAGTGCGTTCCGAAGGTTTTTAAAGAGAAACCAGAGATTAGGAGTTCATGTTCCTCATTAACTTGCAATAAACATCGGCTCGGCGTGCGGTAATTTTATAACACACTGAAAAAAAATGTATTTACATTAGTAATATACTTCATATATATTACTATATCGCAAGTGGCAAAGCCTTTGCTGAAAATTCGAGCGCCTCTCTCTCTCTCTCTCTCTCTCTCTATATATATATATATATATATATATATATATATATATACATTGTCATGTACAATGCTAATGGTTTAGTTACACAGAACGTATAGTAAAATTTGAGCATTAATTTGTGAATAAACGGTTCATTTTATGCAAAAAAAAAAAATGAAGATATAAATTGTTCACCTTTTTAATATCTATCGCGACATTCATAGTAAACTTTAAAATTTGAAAGAAATATGAAAATATTGGCAACGAAACTTTACATGCAAGTTATTTTTATTGGTTGAACTATGCGTCGTAGAAAAACATTTCACTAGAATTATTGTTTCCAATTCATACAAAGAACCTTCTGTTAAAACTTATGCACTCAAACCCCTAACACCTCGTATATGTACGTATACCCAGTCTCCTGGCTTAATCGGCGCAATGATTTCTTCGGTGAGTTCACCAAACGTCCTCGAACATTATCAACACAATCTTGACTCATATATGTATTTCAGTATATTTCTTATCTATTTTTCTTTATCTCTCTGTATTTCTATATTATCTGTGTCTCTTTTCCTGTCTCTGTCTGTCTCTTTATCTCCCTGTCTATCTCTCTATATTTCTATCTCTTTATCTTTGTCTATCTCTATCTCTCTTTAGCTCTTTTTATTTCTCTAAATATTTCTCTCTTTCTCGCTGTCTTTCTATCTCTCCCTATATCTCTCTATCTCTATCTCTATGTACTGTACATCTAGCTATCTCTCTCATAACGTTGTGTGGGACATATGCCAGTTCGACCAGGAAACCGGAACTCTTGTTCAGATCGGAGTAAGATAGGCCGATTAGGTAGGAGTGACTATAAAAGAAGGCTCGTGTCCAATTCGATCAAATTAGTGTTTCGCTTTCTGTATACCATGTTTATCGTCCAGTCAATGTTAAGAGACAGAGGGAAGAATCCATTATGTCTGTGATAATTACATCAGCACCATTTCTCTCCTCTATGGGCTAGCATGTCCACATGTATGTCAAGAATTACCCATATAAGGGTATTCCGTGCAGTATCTCAATGGTAGGCCTATATTATTGACTATAATATTATTATTAGTGTCTCTTCAGAGTTATCATCACGGTATGTCGCGTCCTCAGATTGCGGAAGAGGAGACGGCCTCCAGATATGAAGAGTAGTTGCGAATATATTGAATAAGCAGTCGCGGACAGCCGATAAGCGGTGGTCATCCAGCTTGGGGATTGGGCGTAAAAAACAGCTTGTTACGAAACCCCAAAATAAGTTACACAACGCAGAACTACACGCAATGTATTCTTCACCTAACATAATTAGGAACATTAAGAGGAAGGATCTAGAGGAAATCTCTTTTCTCATATTATTTTAAGTAGAGCCTCTATTTACAACATTTTCACTTTTGCCCTTTATGGTACAGTCACGGACATTTAAAAAATGCAAAAAAATGTAGTATTATAAAGAAAATTATTTTTCTGCTCTCAAGAGTATCATAGAATCACAATTGTTTTCTTAAATGAAAGCTAAAAGATTGCTAATAAACTTGGTTTGATGATTTTTTAGAAATTTTAATTTTTTGTATTTTTACACTCATTTTTAATTTTTATGAACAGAAAGAAAAATTGCACGTCTATTTTTATCTTATTATTATTACTTATTTTGCAATTTCAAAATTTCTTCTTACAGAATTATTAATGTATAATGTTAGAATATACCCTGAAAATTTTATTCAATTACCTCTATTATTGTCTGAGATATTACATATTAAATGTTGCAAAATGTAAAATAAACAAACCCCGGATATTCAACGGAGAAGCTTGAGCACTCATATTTAAAAGTGGAGTAAAAGTAATTACTATTTTCTTCCTAAGAAATTCCCGGTCGGGGCAAGTTACCTGGTTGAGGTTTTTTCCGGGGTTTTCCCTCAATCCAATATGAGCAAATGCTGGGTAACTTTCGGTGCCGGACTCAGTTCACCAGCATTATCACCTTCATATCATTCAGACGCTAAATAATCTGAGCTGTTGATAAAGCGTCGTAAAATAACGTACGTACTTCCTAAGAACCTCGAAATTTCGCTCAAATAAAGTCAATACTATGAAGCATTTTTAGGCTAAAAATAAAAATAAATAAATTTTGACACGTATTTGGTCATTCCTGTAGGTCCTTCCCCTTAAATCCAGACGTTTGAGATAGGCAGGGTATGTAACACGTATGGACTAATTCAGAAATGCATATAGAGTGTTAGTTGAGAGGCCGGAGGGAAAAATATCTTTGGGGAGGCGGGGATGTAGATGGGAGGACGATATTAAAACGGATTTGAGGGAGGTGGAATGTGATGGTAGAGACTGGTTTAATCTTGCTCAGGATAGAGATCGATGGCGGGCTTATGTGAGGGCGACAATGAACCTCCGGGTTCTCTATAAGCCGTAAGTAAGTAAGTAAGTAAGTCTCTTCAGAGTTAGTCATAACTTTGGTTGATTGTCTATCTCTTGTCTTTAGAGTATCTGGTCTTAGGCTTACGGCGGCCCTAGGTTAGCCTGATTGCATGAGCAGGAGGGTATACGTCATTTCATTGTTCATATGTATTGCGATATAGCTAGAAGAAAAGGGAGTAATAGGAACCAATCATTATTATTATTATTATTATTATTATTATTATTATTATTATTATTTATTATTATTATTATTGTTATTATTGTTGTTATTGTTGTTGTTATTATTATTATTATTGTTATTGTTGTCAAGTGTCTATAGTTATAAATATTCTACATATTACCTTCAGTGACGGAAACGATTTCTTAAGAGATACGTCAATTTTTTAAGCCTATTATATAGCCTATATATATGTATATTATATAGCCTATTATATAGGCCTATTACGATTTCAGTTAGTTGTGGATGTAAGAGATGTAATTTTATCGATTTCACTGACATCACCAATCGGTAGCGATCAGGGCATTTAATGGAATGATGATAAAGTGAAAATCATACGGAATAATGATGATATCTAACGTGAGAAAACGGGAGAACCCTGAGAAAAACATCAACACTAACCGGACCACCCGCAAGACAGAACAAAGGATTAGATCACTGTCACCGCTGGGACTCGTTACAGCCACCGGTGTGTCTTAAGTGTAAGGGGCTGATATCCAGATACGAGGCTGTACTAGGACGTGGGTTAAAATCCCAACTGAGCTGTGACTATTTGGTTGGGTTTTTTTTTTAAGTTCTTCCCAAGGCGAATGTCAGGTAACCCAGGATGAATCCTCTTTCTCATTAGCTATATATTATCTCCCTATCATCAGTTTCATCGATGCTAAATAACCTGACAGTTTAGACCAGGGATGAGACGATATTAGCTCCCAATCACGGTAGAAGAGCTCGACCTTGATCACGGGCGCATAGCGCATCCACTTAGTCTATTGGCGTCGTAACGTAGACAACAGGGATGTACAGTACATGCACATGCAGCGAATAAAGGCAGCAATTATTACAATAACTTGCGTTACTAAATTTCTGGCTATGTAATAGACTAATTACTAAGTTATTTAATATACATGTACATATATAAACAAATCGCAAAGGGAAGGGTTTTTTAGGAACAAAAAGAGAAATAGGAAAAGTTAATTGTATGTAAACCATTTTATTGTTAAAAGCAATTATTTATTATGTAAATACTTCACTTCATTGGTTAGGAGAAATTAATAGGGTCTACCTGCTCGACGTGTGTGATCTCTAAGTACTTTTGAGTATTTGTTGAAAAAATAATAATGGCAATATTGATTGAAATAGAGTATATTGATTATGTAATTGTGAAAATGTAGCCCTTACTCTCCAGTTGTGATTATGTAATGAGTTTTCTTAGAGTGATTTGTGAGATGCACGTAACACGAAAAAAAGAAATTGATTAAATTAAGATATTGAGAGTTATCGTAATTTTTGGGGTCAATCATTTAAGGGGATATGTATGACTTTTAAAACTTTCAGTCCACACCTGTGGAGTAACGGTCAGCGCGTCTGGCCGCGCAACCAGGTGGACCGGGTTCGAATCCCGGTCGGGGCAAATTACCTGGTTGAGGTTTTTTTTCCGATCAAATGCTGGGTAACTTTCGGTGCTGGACCCTGGACTCATTTCACTAGCATTATCACCTTCATTTCATTCAGACGCTAAATAACCTAGATGTTGATACAGCGTCGTAAAATAACCCAATAAAATAAAATAAAAAATTAAAACTTCCACAATTTCGGCCAAAATTTGTGAAATGTAAGCTATATAAACAGATCTATAATAATATCATCTGTACAAAATTTGGTGCAAATAGGTCTAATAGTTTTTAAATTATATTTTTAAGTATATTTTATATTGACGTTACTAAAAAAGCTCCTTGCATCAAAGTTTTCAAAATGTTTAGTTCATATTTGCTAAAAATCCTGAAAATAATTATTGGAATAAAAGTGAATTAGCATTTTGAGCTTAGTAATAGTATAAGTTAAAGTGCAATCAAAGATAAAATATTATTTCTAAATTAAAGAAATAAGTAGTCTAATAAAAGTAAATATCCAGAAATAAGCAACAAATAAAACATCAACAATACAGTCCACACCTGTGGAGTAACGGCTAATGCGTCTGGCCGCGAAACCAGGTGGCCCGGGTTCGATTCCCAGTCGGGGCAAGTTACCTGTTTTTTTTTTTTCGGGGTTTTCCCTCAACCCAATATGAGCAAATGCTGGGTAACTTTTGGTGCTGGACTCCGGACTCATTTCACCGGCATTATCACCTTCATCTCATTCAGACGCTAAATAACCTAAGATGTTGATAAAACGTCGTAAAATAACCTACTAAATAAAAATCAACAATACATTTAAAATAAAGAAAAGAAAGGAATCTAGATATTATCTACTGACCCAAATGTAAATTAATTTACCTTCGATGTCAATTCCGAAATGAATTTATTTCTCTCTTCTCCTGAATAATGTCTAATTTTTTTTTCATGTTGCGCCTCATAATGCCGTTTTATGTTGCTTTTTTTGCAAATGATATATATATATATATATATATATATATATATATATATTTTTGCACAACAAACACTGGACTGCATTACCGTGTTCGAAGCATAAATATTGTATCTTCCCCTCTTCCTTGAAAGCTTCAAGCGCTTCCGTTCCGTCATGATGCGCTGTGTTCTAAGATCTGTACATTCTTTAGCAATGTTTACAGGTAAAAGAGCTCCGCGCGCGCGCAGCGGGCATAAAATAGCTCTCGCCCGCAATTATTAGTATCCATCGCAAGACTGGTTTAGACTGAGCCATTAAGGTAACACAATAAGAAAACTACTAAATTGCTTCTTCATTGTTGTTTCTCATGAATTATAGAAACGGGTTAATATTTTCTACGAGATACAAAATCTAAAATACATTAGTTATTCATTTCAATAAAGCTCATAATTCTTTGTTGTACAAAGTATATAAAAAATGTAGTGGCTTGAATCGATGTTCTCTATATATACCATAAACTCATTTCCATGGTTCTAAGTCTTATACAGACAGCTAACTTTCACCGTAAACCCTGTGGCACTGAATCTGAGAGAATGGATGTGCTCTACATGTTGCAGTGTGCCAGTGTTAGATAGAAGATTACATCCTTCTTCTAACGATATTTTCTGCAGTTAATTGAACAAAGTTTCATAATGCATTGAAACCAAATATCAGAAGAGTATCTTACACTTATTCACATACATTACACATTAATTTTGATAGCAAAAAGTAGCTGCGTTGTAGACTATATCTTTGAGTATTGGGACTTCATTTGCTATTTTCTTTCTATTATTATTCAGTTGCTGCCAGTTGTAGGACTATTATGGGGAAATGTACATGAACATAGGGAAAAATCATTATAAATGTATTAATATTTAAACAGTAGATCCTCAAAAAGTAGCTGCCATAATCTGATATAATTTTACAGCGTTATGATATACCACTAGTATAATTTAGGAGAGGCATGGACTTAAGGGAGGGGAGGTTAAAATGATCGATTTCACTCTTTCCACAATATTTCGGACGTACGTAGCTGCTGTTGTGTTTACATCAACGGGTGACTACATGAACTTCGCTTTTCTTCCACTTAGGGATGAACAAAACTAATGCGGTATTCCATTACATTAAACATTTTAAGTCAAATACGTAATATAGACATTCATACAGTCACTGTGGTTTAACACTCATTATAAATAATTACTTTTAAGCTCTAGATCGCCTATACTGTTTGGCCAGGAAGAGTCTGTGCAATTAAGATATATACAACTACTACTACTGCTGCTGCTGCTGCTGCTGCTGCTGCTGCTGCTGCTGCTGCTGCATAAACGTAAAAGCAGTTACGAGATTATAGACGTGTATGCGCAATATTTTTCAACAGGTTCATTTTAGAAACAAATTGTTCCCAGACATAAGCGAATTCAAAGATTGCCAGCATCTCAGCTGTGAAATTACGTAAATTAGGAGACTTGTCATTAGATAATAATTCATAAAAATTACTAGCTGACATTTGAGAAAGGGTATTGTTCTCTAGGACTAGTCTGTGTGTTTGATATGGAATAAATTGATTGTACTGCATTTTCAAGTAGTAGCGATTGTGTATTGACTTTTCTGTTGGCAAATTATTCTTGTGGATTGTTGAAAATTTTCTCACTTTTCAACCTAAAATTAAATTAAAACAACACACTACTTTATCGCATATAATTATTTTATTAATATAAACAATTCTTAACAATCCTATTTTAAACTTACCTATTTTCACCAAAATCCTTTTTGTGATCAAGATCGGAGTCTGATATTATAATGTTTTATATAATTCTCAACTGAACAGTCTGAGGCATTGAACATTCACTTTTATTCATAATAACAAAATAATCTTGTTGCCATGCTTCTTGGAAATTAAAACGAAACCTACAATTTATCCACCAAATTCCATAATTTTACATACCCCTGATTAGAACGTTATGGTACAGAGTTCAACATCTGCTTACTGTATACACACGCAGACAGGTAGAATATTTGTGGAGGGAGAAATGAAGGGATGGTGTGCAGTGCCCGCGCAGGAACATATTGCCCATGCCTGATTTACGAGGAAATCAGACGTTTATGTTAGCTGTTTTTGTTGGTATTGTTTAGAATAGGATCTTGAACGAGTACATAAGTCTTATAAAATAAATACCTACTCGTATTGTACGTTTTTGGAAGAAAGGTATATTATAAGATATTTCTGAAAAAAAAAAAAACTTCCTTTGAATTGATCATATGGAATCGTGGACGTTGTAACTTTTCTCCAAAAAGCTAGGATTTACTGTTATGTTATTAAATATGAGCCAGTAAAATCGATGCGGTGTAGCTGACTTCGAACACAAAGATGTAACAGAGAAAAATATCGTTTGCTTTCTTGTGGATTTTGTTTGAAGTTGTGTTACGACACACATCGTCTTAGCAGACAATTTACGTTGAAAATGCCATGAAAAGCGTGATCATGATCGTGCTCTGTAGGTTGTCTGGAATACGTACTGCACTCCGATACCCTAAATTAGTAATTATTTACCGGCAGCAGACGGAGCTGTTTGTCTAAGGAAGCGGTCTTGGCAGACATTCCGTAACTCACACCGAAGATAGCGCAACAGTCCTTACACAATATAGGGATTACTTTACAAACAGTGTCGTGCTTTCCTTCATGATTTAAGCGGGCATTCCTGTCACACACCCTTGTCTTCAGTTCCGAACACGAATGGACATTACTTGAAGCATTTTCTAATATAATTACTAGGAACCGTACTTCGTCCCAAGTTTAAGTATTACTGGAGTTTTGAGGTAGACGACGCACATCTATCTCGCAACCGAAGTACTTGACTGATGACTCACGCGACTCTTGTTCCGTCAAGTGGGGCAGAACAATATATGGACTACTTTAATAATTAGACTAATATTTGCAATTCAAATTATTTACACTATGTACGCTAGAACACGCTATTTTTACTGTTTACATTATAACAAAGAATGTAGGCCTACATTGATCAAGCATTATTTACACTGTTAAGCTTATGCACAGTGTTGTGTATTGTAATGTAAGGTATTTTATTTCATAATACTATAGCCTACTTATTTTGTAAATTATGTACAATAGTTTAAATAATGTTTCATCAATGTAAGCCTTCATTCTACATGGTAGCGTAGTAATGAAAATAGCGTATTCTAGTGTACACAGTGTAAAAGACTGTCGGACATTTACTACTTTCAAAAGCCGAATGTCGGAAAGACTTTTTCGGCTGTAGAATATGATCTGTCTTCAAATATTACTTTTGTAGAAAATTTATTTTAAATATATAAATTTTCCTTCCTCATGTTAATAATTTTTTCGATCCAAATTATCTTATTGTAATTGTAATTCTTTAACTCTTAGAATTACATGTAACTAAACACATCAATTTTTTTCACTTACTATTATTATCGTAGTTATTATTATTATTATTATTATTATTATTATTATTATTATTATTACTATTATTATTATTATTATTATTATTATTATTATTACTACAGTCGAGACAATGCACGTGTGGGCCTTTGAACTCTTGCATTTTATTATTGACTTATTGAAATTTTAATGTATCTATCTATATCTGTCTGTCTGCCTGCCTATCTATCTATCTGTCTGTCTGTCTCTGTCTGTCTGTCTATCGTCCACATCTGTGGAGTAACGGTCAGCGCGTCTGGCTGCGAAACCAGGTGGCCCGGGTTGAGGTTTTTTCCGGGGTTTTCCCTCAACCCAATAAGAGCAAATGCTGGGTAACTTTCGGTGTTGGACCCCGGACTCATTTCACCGGCATTATCACCATCATATCATTCAGACGCTAAATAACCTAGATGTTGATACAGCGTCGTAAAATAACCCAATAAAATAAAAAAATAAATCTATCTTTATCTATCTATCTATCTACCTATCTATCTACCTATCTGTCTGTCTGTCTGTCTCTGTCTGTCTGTCTCTGTCTGTCTGTCTGTCTATCGTCCACATCTGTGGAGTAACGGTCAGCGGGTCTGGCTGCGAAACCAGGTGGCCCGGGTTGAGGTTTTTTCCGGGGTTTTCCCTCAACCCAATAAGAGCAAATGCTGGGTAACTTTCGGTGTTTGACCCCGGACTCATTTCACCGGCATTATCACCATCATATCATTCAGACGCTAAATAACCTAGATGTTGATACAGCGTCGTAAAATAACCCAATAAAATAAAAAAATAAATCTAGCTTTATCTATCTATCTATCTATCTATCTATCTATCTATCTATCTATCTATCTATCTATCTATCTATCTATCTATCTATCTATCTATCTATCTATCTATCTATCTATCTATCTATCTATCTATCTATCTATCTATCTATCTATCTATCTATATATCTATGTATATGTCTGTCTATCTTATTATTATTATTATTATTATTATTATTATTATTATTATTATTATTATTATTATTATTATTACATTGTTTTCTGTACTCATGTTATTTAAATTTTCTATGAATTTGTATACTGCTTGAGTGGAAGAGAAGGTCTTATGGCCTTAACTATGCCAGTACCAGTAAAAATAAATAGAATAAATGAACAAATTAGAAAAGGCCATCGTAGTATCAGTCTTTATGACTAGAATGCATTTTCAATACTCTTCGAGATCTAGTTTTGAATCATGAATCGAACGTCAACTACAGCGTACTCAAGATGCAAGTGTTGCCTTATAGTACCTGTGCCACGCGCCAAATATGACGTTATTCCAATATAGTCTATGGACAATTAACCTTACCTCCTTACGCCCTGGGACAGAACACGGTCCGTAATAATTACTGTTAAAATTCTTGTGATTGCGTTGTATAAACTCGTTTGTATAAATGAAGATTGAATATTGAATCGTATAAATGAAATTGAAATAGTAATCAGAGATGAAAGTATCTGCGTTCGGTGGCAGAGTACATACTTTCAGATCCAGAAAGAAGCTCAAATACTACAAGATGGGGGTTATTCTGCCTCAGTCTTAACAGAGCCAGCTCCTATCCCTAAACGAGTAGGCCTACCACATAAGCTGCTGATCTAGGAACCCCAGCCTTAAATTCTATATCAACATCCGAGACCGCTAGCACAGCCTAGACTTCACCCCAGTCTACTTTCAACTATTATAGAAGATGATAGATGAAATGAATGGTTCAGGGAAGTTTTGCAGCGGAAGTAGGGGGAAAAATGAGTAGCCTACTCCGAGAAATTCGTCCACTATAAACAAGGACCACGGACGAAGCAACCCTTACCATACCCAGTGCGACAGAAGTGAAACTTCAATATTTCAGGGACTGAAATGAATATTAAAAACTTTGTATTTCATGAAATGTACTTACTTACTTACTGGCTCTTAAGGAACCCGGAGGTTCATTGCCGCCCTCACATAAGCCCGCCATTGGTCCGTATCCTGAGCAAGATTAATCCATTCTATATCATCATATCCCACCTCTCTCAAATCCATTTTAATATTATCCTCCCATCTACGTCTCGGCCTCCCTAAAGGTCCTTTTCCCTCCGGCCTCCCAACTAACACTATATGCATTTCTGTATTCGCCCATACGTGCTACATGCCCTGCCCATCTCAAACGTCTGGATTTAATGTTCCTAATTATGTCAGGTGAAGAATACAATGCGTGCAGTTCTGTGTTTTATAACTTTCTCCATTCTCCTGTAACTTCATCCCCCTTAGCCCCAAATATTTTCCTAAGCACTTTACTCTCAAAGACCCTTAACCTCTGTTCCTCTCTCAAAGTGAGAGTCCAAGTTTCACAACCATAAAGAACAACCGGTAATATAACTGTTTTATAAATTCTAACTTTCAGATTTTTTGACAGCAGACTGCATGATAAAATCTTCTCAACCGAATAATAACAGGCATTTCCCATATTTATTCTGTGTTTAATTTCCTCCCGAGTATCATTTATATTTGTTACTGTTGCTCCAAGATATTTGAAATTCTCCACCTCTTCAAAAGATATATTTCCAATTTTTATATTTCCATTTTCTACAATATTCTCGTCACGAGACATAATCATATGCTTCGTCTTTTCGGGATTTACTTCCAAACCTATCTCTTTACTTGCTTCCAGTAAAATACCTGTGTTTTCCCTAATCGTTTGTGGATTTTCTCCTAACATATTCACGTCATCCGCATAGACAAGCAGCAGATGTAACCCATTCAATTCGAAACCCTCTCTGTTATTCTGGACTTTCCTAATGGCATACTCTAGAGCAAAATTTCATTAAATATATTGAAAGTAATTTTGGTATAAGTTGATGATATTTAAACTTCTAATCTAATTCATCTTTTATGTAAAATTAAACAGAATAAAGTAATAGAAACCACCGGCGTGGCTCAGTCGGTTAAGGCGCTTGCCTGCCAGACTGAAGTTGCGCTCGGGAGCGGGTTCGATCCCCACTTGGGTTGATTACCTGGTTGGGTTTTTTTCGAGGTTTTCCCCAACCGTAAGTTGAATGCCAGGTAATCTATGGCGAATCCTTGGCCTCATCTCGCCAAAATACCATCTCGCTATCACCAATCTCATCGACGCTAAATAACCTTGTAGCTGATACAGCGTCGTTAAATAACCAACTAAAAAAAAGTAATAGAATATTAACAAAATTTCCACCACCACTGTAATCATAAGTCATGTATTCAACAATTATTATTATTATTATTATTATTATTATTATTATTATTATTATTATTATTATTATTATTATTATTATTATTATTGTTAGGAGAAAATACACAAACGATTAGGGAAAACACGGAAATTTTACTTGAAGCAAGTAAAGAGATAGGTTTGGAAGTAAATCCCGAAAAGACAAAGCATATGATTATGTCTCGTGACGAGAATATTGTACGAAATGGAAATATAAAAATTGGAGATTTATCCTTCGAAGAGGTGGAAAAATTCAAATACCTTGGAGCAACAGTAACAAATATAAATGACACTCGGGAGGAAATTAAATGCAGAATAAATATGGGAAATGCGTGTTATTATTCGGTTGAGAAACTCTTATCATCCAGTCTGCTGTCCAAAAATCTGAAAGTTAGAATTTATAAAACAGTTATATTACCTGTTCTTTTGTATGGTTGTGAAACTTGGACTCTCACTCTGAGAGAGGAACATAGGTTAAGGGTGTTTGAGAATAAGGTGCTTAGGAAAATATTTTTGGGGCTAAGCGGGATGAAGCTACAGGAGAATGGAGGAAGTTACACAACACAGAACTGCACTCATTGTATTCTTCACCTAACATAATTAGGAACTTAAACTCCAGACGTTTGAGATGGGCAGGGCATGTAGCACGTATGGGCGAGTCCAGAAATGCATATAGAGTGTTAGGTGGGAGACCGGAGGGAAAAAGACCTTTAGGGAGGCCGAGACGTAGATGGGAGGATAATATTAAAATGGATTTGAGGGAGGTGGGGTGTGATGATAGAGACTGGATTAATCTTGCACAGGATAGGGACCGATGGCGGGCTTATGTGAGGGCGGCAATGAACCTTCGGGTTCCTTAAAAGCCATTTGTAAGTAATAATAATAATAATAATAATAATAATAATAATAATAATATTATTATTATTATTATTATTAATGCAATCATTTTCATTTAAAGTGAGATCGCTTTTTGGCTGGATTTTTGTTTTATTACTGCTTCATACACATACATAAATAAATATATTATACTGTAATGATATACACAGACTGAACCATAAGTAATGTCATTAATTGCAGGGAATTAGCCTACTCTTTGAGATATTTCAAACAAAAATGTTTAATACAATTTTGCTCATTTTTGCTTCCTTTTCGAGATAAAATTGTTTTATATGAAACTTGTTTTGGGAAAACCATTGATATAATTTCCAATATGCTCAGTTAATTTATGAGAGCAGTGTATTATGATAATAAATGATTGAAAGAATTTTAATTTTGTCCTTTAAATGTGCAGAAATTTGATCCGAACAAATGTAACTTTTCGTTCTGCAAAGAAATTTTTAAAAGCTACATTTTTTCGGATAAAGCTTCTGCATATTCAGAGGACATGCCTAAAATTCTTTCAGTTATTTACTTATTATTATAGCCTAATACACTGCGCTCTTAACTTGACTGAGTAGATAGGAATTGGATGAATGGTTTTCCAAGAACACGCTATGAAATGTTTTACATAAAACAATTTTTTTTTTTTGTCGAAAATGAAGCAAAATTGTATTCAACTTTTTTGTCTGAAATATCTCAAAGAATAACCCCCTGAAATTGACATTATTTACGGTTCACTCTGTGTACTAACCATTTTATTACTCAGACCTGAGCAAGAGACAAGAAGGCCCCTGGGTTCAATAATCGTTTCTGAATGTATCATATTGCACATAGGCGTTAGTGGCATATGTAGCAAACCAGTAAATCGTACACTATTTGCGCGTTAAGGCAATTCGGGCAGTAACTGTCGTAACGAAGGCTGTTACTCAGTAGGTTAAACCGCAGAGGAACGCCCAATAGTCAAAGTGGTCATTTTTCAACGCTTACAAAAAGTTTCATTCAAACTTAGCAGCACTACAATCATGCCGACTTTCATTTTTCATTCTCTGCGGTTTATAAATTATCACAATGACACCATTAAGACTCATCTCAACGATTTCCGCAGTCCGCGTTTCGGTTCCAACTAACTTAGAATCTGTTACAGCTTGTACTACGTGCACAAGGAGATTCTTCTATCTACATTTACTGCTGGATTCCTGTATTGATCGTGACTTTTACATTTAGAGCAAAAATACTTGTACTTCTAAACCAGTCGATAAATTATTTGAAAATGAGTTTGGAGTATTTCTCATTGGATGTATTAAGGACTTTGTCATAAATCCGTTATTTCATGGCGTAGTATCATCTGAGATGTTATTATAGCGTCGCGTAGGTAGAATTGGCGATAGCGAGATGGTATTTTTACCGGACGAGTCCGAGAATTCTCCATGGGAATACCTGACATTTACCTTACAGTTGGAAGAAAACACAATTTTTCGACGAAGAAATTATTATTATTATTATTATTATTATTATCATTATTATCATTATTATTATTATTATTATTATTTTATTGTTGTATTATTTTATTATTGTAAATTAATTGTATTCAAAATTTAATTCTGTATATTCTGTATTATTGTATCATTTATGCTGGGCTATCATTGGGCCATGGCTGTTGACCAGCACATTAATATTATAATAAATAAATAAAATAATAAATAAAAATTATTATTATTATTATTATTATTATTATTTATTCTGGCGGAGTTAAGGCAATCAGGCCTTCTCTTTTGCTCAACCAGAAACGAAAGCTTATACATTGTTGCAATGGTTCAAAATTACAGACTAATATTTAAAGACCACATAAAGATTGATCTAGTTATACAAGCACAAGTTTAGTAAAATAATACAAACATATTATAAGGTGAACTGAGATAAGTGTAAATTTGGAGCAAGTGTAACCCATGCCATTAAATGCAAAAAGGCGAGTTTGTAAAGTGGTGTCAACTATGTAATGTTCATGCTACTAGAAGCTACTTTACATGTATTTTTGAGTGGAAACATTTTCGCGTCCAAAATATAAAATTCTGATTCTATGTTTCCTTTGATTCTTTCAATGTGTCTTAAGCAAAAGTTTTTAGCAACAGAAAGAATGTTTTTCGTTTAGTTTGTGTGTAATTTTGTCATTTAAATATTTAGAGTGTTAAAATATAAAATTCTCCATTCTATACAGAATTTATATCATATCCACTTTTCCAAGATATATTCTGATCTTTGTTGCAGAAAGGTACTCTAGCCAAAGAACTGGGGGCAAGTGTAACCTATGAGCTGACAAATATGTTTTGCGTTCGTGGATCTCAACTTTAATAACGTGATATTTCTTCCTTTTCATCATAGTTAGGTGAGGTGTTGATGGATACCTGTTCAAATTTTAGACAAATTTTAATTTCAATTCAGCAAGTTATTTGATGTTAAAGTTGAACTATTAAATTTTTTGGTTCCGCTTACCCCTACAAAATAATTACAAAATAATACTAGGTCTATACTTAGAAGTAGGCCTACTCTCAATGCATATGCTAGGGATAGACTAAGTGAACTGAATTATACATTATTACAATTGAGATAATTATCTCTTAAGAAATTAAAATTGAGGTTGTACAGCACACTGTGACGCGTAATGTAACATTCGTTCAGTTGATGTAAGAAATATTCGAACACCTTCGTCCATCTCCAATTCCAATTTTAGATGTAGATATCCCTAACGGCTAACTCCTAAAGATACACTCCGGTATCTGGAAACCGGACGACGTGGAAAGTCTTCTGTTAATCATCCTCGCCTACCATACCTCCATCGGGATAATAAATTCCACCTTACAACTGCTCTCATCGCCAAAATGGATTTCATCGCCAAAGTAACACGTCTGAAAAGTTTTCAATCTTTAGTTTATTTTAACTAAAGGGATTAAGTATAATAAATATAATTTTGTGCTAATATTATTTGCTCAACAAACTACTAACCAAGCCAGTTCTTCATACATAAATGCATATTGTATAGCGGTATGACGTGTAAAATATAACTTTCTCCCGTTGCTGAAAAATGCACTGTCACCTTTCTGAAGAAACTCAATGGAAGAAAACGCCCAAAAAGATCTGTCCCATGTAGTTTAAACTATCAAGACACACATAATTCTCGGCGACAAACGTTGTCTCAAAATCTTTGAATGCCCTTTCATGTTGCCGACATGAACGCAACAAGTCCCAAAAATGACATTTGAGACTAGTCCACTCCCATCCCACAGTATTGGTCAGTTGCTTGCCGTCATCTCCAGATATGGTCTGTTAAGACTTGTTTTTTAGTCGTTTAATTGTTTCATGAAGTTCACATTTTATTCTATGGTAATGAAAAGCAATAAATTTTGTGCGTCCACGGGACCAATTTCTGAACTACAGGAGTATGAGATAGAGCAGTATAGTCTATGTTAATTTCACAGTCCTCTCATATCAATAGTCATTGTCGTCGTCTTCGTAATGATATTAGTCTTTCAACTGATTCCGTTCCATTAGTTACTTTATCTCAGTTGTGATCAAATGATTCGTCATTCTTCCAGTAGAATTCTGGTCTCTCCTACTCTGATAATAATAGGACATAACTATAATATAGATAGACATAATAAAATCTGGTAAAGGAGATCTTAGTGAATGCTGAAACTAGCGTGAGATGACATTGTTGAACGTAATTTAACAAACTAATGGCTGCCATGTATACCACCGACATTCTGAATCATTACAACCGTCCTTACGACAAGAACAAGTTTGATTTAGACCACACAAAGCATGTGTTGACCAAATTAACACAATACGTATTATCACTGAACAAACGTAGAAGTTTCGCGCACATTTGTTTCTAATGTTCGTTGATTTTAAAAAAGCATTTGACACTCTTAATCACTCTATTTGGTAGACTCTACATGAAAGAGAAGTTCCAATAAAACTGGTTAACATAATTAAAGAACTTTAGTTATTGTAATGCAAGTTGTAGAGTCATGCATAGAAGTAAAATGCGTGAAGCCATGATAGATAAAGGGGTAAGACAAGAGTGTGTGCTTTCTCCTCTCTTTTTAACACCATATTGGATGCTAAGAAAAGCGAACGATAAACTCAGAGGAATACTCTGAAATGTCACTGGTAGAGAGAAGGATTTACATTATTCAGATGACGTATGTTTGTTGTCCCACACATTTAAAGATATGAAAGATAAACTCCAACAGTTGAAATGTGAAGCTCAGAAAGTTGGACTTCGGATAAATTGTAATAATACCAAGGATATGCGTATAAGTATCACACAAATGAAAAATATAACCCTAACACGGTACACTTCACTTATCTGGACAGTGTTGCAAGTTACAGTGGTGACGCGGACAGTGATATGAGACAGGAAATAAGAAAATACTAATTATGCTTTTGGCTTGCCAACACCAATTTCAAAGAGCAAAGTATATACCATTAATAAAAATTTAGAATGTCAAGTCAGTGTTATTCTACGATTGTGAAACTTGGAAAATAACAAAAATCATTATAAACCTTTTGGAAGTCTTTATTAACAGATATTTGGATAGCATACTAAGAATATTCTGGCCGGACTAGATTACAAATGAAAATCTGTAGTTAAAAGCTAAAAAAGGACTAATAGAACTGTAAATTCGGCAAAGAAAGTGGGGATGGCTGGAATATATACTTAGTCAAACTTCAAAGGACATACCCAGGAGAGCACTTGACTGGAACCCACAGGAAAGTTGAGGAATTGGTAGACCTAAGCCAAAAGCAGAGGCAAAACATGTAGGACCATATTCATAGACATTCTTAGCGCAGGCTTCCGGTGGATGGTCAGCGAACTAACGTTTTTCGTATTCATAAATCAGTGTTAGCGATGCGATATGATATATGATATGATATGATATGATATATGATATATGATATGATATGATATGATATGATATGATATGATATGATATATGATATGATATGATATGATATGATATGATATGATATGATATGATATGATATGATATGATATGATATGATATGATATGATATGATATGATATGATATGATATGATATATGATATATGATATGATATATGATATGATATGATATATGATATGATATGATATGATATGATATGATATGATATGATATGATATGATATGATATGAATCCTGTACAAGTAATCAGTCGATAGCCGGGGCTAGTTTAGCATGCTCGTAGTGCGGGCTAGCGAAATGTCTATGCATAGCACCCGTAGTGATTAAGGAACTCTTCAAAAGTAGTCAGATGGAGGAGCTATCACAGTGTCTATGTCCTACACTGGAATGATAGGAATTTTTGATTGATTGGATATAGATACTATATGATGCAAGTAGTTCTTCCCTAATATCCCAATTGCGCTGTGGCCTTATAAGGAAATTTCTATCACTAGTCTAAAAAATAAGTTCGATGTTTACAACTTCTTAGTGTCATAATAAGCAACATATCAAGTTTGAGCCGTAAATTAAAACTGTGATTTATAACCTGATTTGCACTTATTATCGATTTTTTAATCTCTTTATTATGGAGCATAGTTTCTTACGTGAATAATTTTTGTTATGCAAATTTTTCATATATTATTTCCAATCAAACAGTCGCGGCTATTGACCTGCTAAAGTAGTCTACACGTTTGCTCAAGTCGTTTGCTCTTCTCTTGCGTGAGTCCCTCGCGTTTCTGTGCAGCTGCATCTATATCATTGTGCGTATAAAGTTACTGATGCCCAGGTACTAGTTAGACAGGCTGCTTTCGAATAAGTTTGATGGCAGAGTGCCACCTCAGATAGGGACTGGGTGTGAGTTATATGTATATCCTGTTTGTACTCAAAATGGCAAACTTGCACCACAGTAGGAGTAAGAAATACCACTACTTTTATATATTTAATGTGGATTCATAATTCTGAAAATAGTGGGGACGAAATGAGGAAAAGGTTCAATTCTTTTTATTATATACTATATACATTATATAAAACGGGAGAAGAGTTCGGGGTAGAAGAAGTTAGCAGATGATAGACGACATTAAGATATATGAATAAGATCATGCAGAGACTAAGAGGAAGGCAGAAAATAGGAAAAATTGGACAGTGAAAGAACAACCCTTAGGCAGAAAACTATGAACGAATATATATATATATACACACAGGGACATCATTTTATTTTTACTTCAATTTTTATTGTACCTGAGTTTTTGAATGTACTTCACTCCCACCCCTTCTACTAATCAAGTTCAACCGTCCTCCACACAGATCCAAGACCGCATATACAGTCATAGTAGCCTTACAGTCCTAGTGAACAGTACGTTCCAAAAATATGTTCGCGTTTTCCAGTGACGAAAGAGCTTTCAATATTGCATCATTTTCCATTTGCCTACGTCGCATCCCGGTTTCCTCCACCTGCTTCTATTCGCCTCACTGTAAATGCTAGTGGCTCGGCTGTCTTAGCTATTTTCTGAGAACATTAATTTCTGTTAGGAATTGGACGTCTATGTAATATTATACGCATACAATTGTTTAAAATAACTTAAATAAAAGGGCCTCGTTAAATAATTAACTGTCACGTGATTTGCTCCCTTTCTACGACGCTGCGACGTAACCACTTGGACGGACAGTAGATAGCATGTCTGAGTAATTTTATCTTTTTGGATCGGGCAAAAGTGAAGATTGAATTTACAGTACGTAAGATACTCTTTTATAGAGTAGGTACAGAATTATTTCAACATGAGTTACTGATACGAAGTACGAACCTGGTAATTGAAATTACGTACAATAGTCTATAATGCGATAATATGCACATTAGAACTGAAGCCTGCACCGAAATGAACGGCCACCATTTTCAAAAATGTTTTTAAATATCCATATTATGATTATTTTTCAATTTAACTTCATTCTCTATATTGTACGCTAATGTGCTTCAGACAGTATAATATACACTGTATAATGAATACGTCCGCATGGAAAGCTCAGTTCGTGAGTAAAAACACTCATTGTTAATACTATACTATATTTTGATTAAACAAAAACATAATGAAAATTATCAAACTCAAAATTGCGATATTTCCTAGTTTACGTAAATGGATGAACTACTTTTCTTCCCTCCTATACCTAGTAAAGTGATTTGTTTGTATATCACGCCAGTATCATCGAACTCCAGTCGTGGAAGGAGGTAGCAAACGGTGTTTCCGGTTCTTAATCCTTTATCCAAAGGTATAGCCAGGTTAATATTATAAATGTTAGTAAAAATAAAATGATGTCTCTGTGTGTGTATATATATATTAAAAATTTAGTGCTGTTATATAGCAATAGGTTATTGAATGTCATTTGGGAAAGACATAATATGGCGTCCACTACTTAAGATACATTGCTGCAGTCTTCACGCAGATTCTGTATCGGTAATTGCACCATGTTGTTTGGTATGGCTGTGATATCCTCTTGTATAGTCTCCTTGAGTCCATTAATGTCTCTTGGTTTCCTAATGTACATTTTAGATTTGAGGTAACCCCAAATTAAGTAGTTACATGCCGATAGGTCGGGAGAACGTGCAGGCCATGGAATGTCTCCTCGTTTGGAAATCACATGGTTTGGAAACATTTTTTTAACCATTGTAATGGACACGTTGGAAGTGTGGAATGTAACCCCATCTTGTTGAAACCAGATGCCATTGAGATCTATTCCACGATAATTTAAGGCAGCCCGATAAAGTCTCTATATATCGATCAGAAGTGACTTTGACAGCTTTATCATTCTCTTGAACGAAATAAAGACATATGATTCCAAAACAGACAACGCCACACCAGACTGTTACATGTGGACAAAAAGAGGGCGCATATGAAGCTGCTATGGATTTTTATCAGACAATTAATGAAAATTTTGTTTATTCACTGTGCCATTTAAATGAAAGTCTGCTTCATTACTCATTAACGGGACCATTTCATCAGTAAAAACGTTGGGAAAGTTTTCACAGAATGTCACTGGATTTGCTTTATCACGATCATTTAACTCTTGAACCACAACCATCAAGTAGGCATGAAAATTTAAATGTTTATGCAGAATTCTTCTCAAACTGGTACGTAATGAACCTAATGCAGCAGCGTGTTTTCTGGTTGAGCGACAAGAACTCCTTACTGTTGCCTGACTGACTCTTTCTGTGTTTCGTGGTGTTATGGCAATGTCTACAAGACTTGGTGATTTCTTCTTCGTTGCAGAAGCAGTTGATCTGAACTTCGGTATCAATAACTTCATAGCGTTCCTGCCAGGAACGGTACCATGGCGTGAAACACTAAAATATCGACGAAATAATCGTTGTGTCATGACAACTAAGTCAGCATTTTTTTTTAAATGTTTCCACCACAAAAGTGCGATGTTCAGCATTTCATAGAGCCATTTTTACATCAATGGCATACATTGCGCTTGCGCATAATAACTCACGTACTCATATGTCATTGTTACCAACTTATTTAATGTTAAAAATCGTCAGATTCCCATGGCCGACCTAGTATAAATACGGTAAAATCATCGGCATTAATGGCAGTATGGATGTAAATCCTAAGTGCTTGTCGCCTTTATTCCCAAGGAATTGCCACACTCGTACTCATTTCTATTCCTGTTATTTTTGTAATCGGTTATTTTACGATACTTCATCAACTGCTATGGGTATCTAGCTTCTGAGTGTGATGAAGGTGATAATGCCAACGAAATGAGTCCAGGGTCCAGCATCAAAGGTTACCCAGCATTTGCTCTTAATAAGTTGAGGGAAAACCCCGGAAAAAAATCTCAACCAGGTAACTTTTCCCAACCAGGATTTGAACTCTTGCCCGCTCGTTTTACGGTCAGGCATGCTAACCGTTACTTCACAGCTGTGGACTCTACTTCTGTTAGATGTTGAGTAAGCCCCTTCGCCATAGTGGTGCAGGAAGGATTATATTAATGGAGAAAGTCTTTGAACACATCGAGAATCGAACCCACAACATTTGAAGTTGCATCGTTACGCCTTAACCGCGAAGTTACCGCAAACATTATTATTATTATTATTATTATTATTATTATTATTATTATTATTATTATTATTATTATTATTATTGAGTGGAGTATTAAATCAGTTAGAGAAATTACTCTTATTAAGAGTTAATCCTCGTTCATCTACATCAATAAACCTACCAGTAATCGTTTATTACTGTGGCTTCACTTAACATAGTTTTATTCTTAGAAGATATAAATCGTAATAGTAGCACGCACGTTGCATAGACTGCTGCTTAATTAAGAACTTATTATGGACTAGGCACATATGTGAAGTGCATACTGTACCTTTAATGAACTACATACAATTAATCACAAGCGCTCGGGTATCTTGCGTAATGTTAAACTCCGTGAGTGAATTTACACACCTTTAAACTTCATACTTTTTCTTCATATTGTAATAAGAAAACTCGTGAATTTCGTACTGTACAGAATGTTGTCTTATTGTTGTTTGTATGAGTACGCTATGATAAAATCGTAATTTTCTAGTTACAAACCGTTACAATGCAGAGGATGATGGCCTACTAATAATAAACGTTGTCAGTGTCTCCACACCTTCAAAGAACGCACCCGACAACCATTCATAACATTAGGATGAGTGGGCAGGGAGTTACGTAACATGCGAAGGTCAGATAGTGTTTCAGTAAAAACCTACGTGCCCGGCGCGGAACCGGAAGGAAATTAATTTTCACGTCAACTGTTCATGATTACAACTGATACTTATGTCATAATAACAGCAACCGTAGTTATGTTGAGCTTCCGTGACAGCGAAATGTTAGCACTGGCTTCGGAATGGGTGCGCCTCATAATTTCGTTACACTTACTGGAAGAAGACGATAGTGCTTCATAATTTCTATTGCAAATACGGAGTTCGAGCATTACATATTTCATTATTTTATTATATAATCGTAATGTATTTAATGAAGAAAGATTCTTGATTTTTCATTAAGTTCATTTAATATTTTTGTTCGCGAGCTCATTAGACAATGACACGCAATTGAGGACTAAAAAATAAATTTACGTAGTTTTAAATACCTACATCACGTTCTTCACTGAATCTGAAAGTGTTTTCTAACCAAGGGTTAATAAACTATTTATTTATTTATTTATTTATTTATTTATTTATTTACTTATTTATTTATTTACTTATTTATTTATTTATTTACTTATTTATTTATTTATTTATTTATTTATTTATTTATTTATTTATTTCTACTGGCAGAGTTTCTCTTTCACTCAATCAGTATTAGAGCAATAGCAAATATAAAAATCTTATTTATTTATTTATTTATTTATTTATTTATTTATTTATTTATTTATTTATTTATTTATTTATTTATTTATTTATTTATTATAAAAATATACTCTTCTGAAGATATACATTTGGAGGAAAAAAAGCACAAAATATAAAATAACAGTATAAATAATGAAATAGATAAATAGTAGCCTATTAGGCCCATTTATCATAAAGTAGATATCAAATATTGTTTACTCGAGTTTTAATGTAGGCCTATTGTACTGCGTTAGAAATACAGTACGGTAGGTTGTATACATATATTTTATCAACGTTGGTTTGTTAATTGATACTTATCCATCGTCATATCACCATGATAATTGCATTTATTACCACACTGAGTGCAATTTATAAATGATTACCGCACTGATTGCGGTAATGGCATTCATTACCGCTCTGAGTGCGGTAATCATTTACATATCGCACTCAGTCAATGATCGTATCATGAACGCATTAAACGCATTATTAAATAAAAGCAGATAAAATGTTGTACGCAACTAATGGGATGATCATAATTACCGCTCTCATGTAATTACAGAACTCGGCTTACGCCTCGTTCTTGCAAAACACATTCGAGCGGTGATGATGCTCATATGCCACTAGTTGCATAAATAACTATTATTAATTTCTTTGCTTGCTTATTTCTTAACTTGTTTAATTATGTGTTTACTTGTTTACTTATTCATATATTTTGTCTCTTTTATTTATTTATATTTATTTATCTATTTTACTTATTTCTTATATTTATCAAGGATCTACTTATTCATTTATTTATTCATTCATGCATTCATTTATATATATTTACTTATTTATATATTCACTTGTGTATATATGTATGTATATATATATATATATATATATATATATACGTTCATTTATTTATTTATTCATTTATTTAGTTTCAGCGATTTCAAAAGTTTCCCGACGTTTGACCAAATTCACATATTGCATGATTCTATATAGAAATAAAACAGTTTATCTTGTTTTCACTATTCAGTTACCTGAAACATCAAGGATACAACAACGTTGACAGCGAATTACATTATACCCTTGCTTGTCGACCTGTGATGTTATGAGCACGATTTTATTAATTCCTTAGATGATTTTACGTAACTGCCGACGTCTAGTAGCTTATCTTTATTCCTAACATAAACATTTTAAAATAGTTATAACGTGAGTTCTCGCGACCGTGGAATATTCTATAATGAGAATAAAATAGGGACATTACACAATAAAACCATAACTCTGTCAGCGTAGTCTATTAATTTATGATCATTTATATTTGGCTACATACTTAAATTACACTGGTCAACAATGAAAATATTTCTTGCTCAAAAACTAATTCGTATGTATTTCCACATGCTGAATTAAAAAATCACCATAAAAATGACATATTAACTCTTGCTTTGTAGATAAAGTGACATTTCATTTTTTAGAGTCAACATTTTCAGTTTGGGGGAAATTTCGGGGAAATTTTGTTTTGGGAGTCGGCACACCTGTCAAGTAACAAAACACAAATGTTCTTCAGCTGTTTGTAAGTTACAAATATAGGTATTGTTGCTGTCACTGTGAATTTCATATTGTTTCTGCTGTAATTAATGCAGAATTTCTGGTTTGGAAGTGTTTTTAAAGCGTAAAATTGGTAAAAATGCCACGAAAATTGTGTGTTTGAAGTAGAAAATGAAGACAGTGTGGAACAAGAAGAAGAACCCAACAAGCCTTCCACATCCCAGGACCCTGATTTTGAGGAAAAAAGATGATAAACAGCACAGACTGAGTCAAGCGGAATTGAATGATCTCATTAGAGACCTTGACCT
This sequence comes from Periplaneta americana, assembly GCF_040183065.1. Classification (NCBI taxonomy): domain Eukaryota; kingdom Metazoa; phylum Arthropoda; class Insecta; order Blattodea; family Blattidae; genus Periplaneta; species Periplaneta americana. Next base: position 59,141,766 of record NC_091125.1, on the reverse strand, counting down.
GTCAAAGGAGAAGGCAGAAATTCTAGGGTCTAGACTACAGCAATGGAATCTTCTCGAACGTGATGTCAGGGTCTCACAGTACAGACGTCACAGGGACCTGCTTCCCTTTTTTTTTTTTTTTTTAGAAGAAAAACAATCTTGTTCGCTGCGACATTAATGGCTTGATGAAATGTTTGAATTTGATCCATGATCCAATTGAATGGAGGCTATTCATAGACTCCTCCAAGCTTAGTTTGAAAGCTGTAATACTTCACAATGGCAACAGTCTTCCTTCTATTCCTGTTGGTCATGGAGTTCACATGAAGGAGACTCATGCAAATATGACAGCCCTCTTCGACTCAATCGAATATCATGAACACAAGTGGAAAATCTGTGGTGATCGAAAACTCATTGCTGTACTCTTAGGAATGGAACTGGGGTACACAAAATATTGCTGCTTTTTATGTATGTGGGACAGCAGGGATAGGAAATCACATTATATTCAGGCAGACTGGCCTGCAAGAAATCATAATCCTAGCGAGAAAAATGTTGTTGCCGAGTCTGTCGTGGACCCAAAAGATGTTCTTCTTCCACCCCTGCATATTAAGCTGAGTTTGATAAAATATTTTGTCATAGGTATGAATCAAGAAGGACAGGCCTTTAAGTACGTAAGAGAGAGATTTCCGAAATTAAGTGATGCCAAAGTCAAGGAAAGTATTTTTGTCGGGCAACAAATTCGAGAACTTGTAAAGGATCCTGCATTTGACCAAGTTTTGGCGGGGAATGGAAAGGAAGTTTGGGAAGCCTTCAAGGGAGTTATTCATGGATTTTTAGGCAACAAAAGAGATGATAACTACACTCAGTTGGTGACAATGCTCCTGCAAAAATACCATCAACTCGCATGCAAAATGTCCCTTAAATCCATTTTCTCCACTCCCACCTAGACCTTTTCCCTCCTAGTTGTGGAGCTTTCAGTGATGAACACGGAGAAAGGTTCCATCACGATATTTCTGTTATGGAACAAAGATATCAGGGCCGCTGGAATGAAACAATGCTTGCGGATTACTGCTGTCTTTGCGTAGGGATGCTCCGGAACTCACAAGAGGCAAGCTAAAAGACGACGATCTCATGAAGCCACACATGATTCTCTTCAGACCCAACCATCTGCCAGGTATTCTTCCATAAATTTAGAACTCTTAGAATGTAACTGCCATTAAAAAAAATTAAATGCACTTTCAATGTTGTTGGCATATGTAATTAAAATGTATCGTTTTCTCTTAATCCGTTAAACTGAAATACTTCCACCTATTGTGTATCACAGAAACTAGAGCTAAGAAAAATTTTTCATTGTCATATTCGTTTTTCTCAACCAAAAATTAGTCAGAATTGACTCATGAAGTGCAAGAAACATTCAAAAAAATGTTTTTGTTGGCCAGTGTTATATTTTCCGTCTCACAAAAATCTTTTTCTATAATTAATACTCTACATGTTTGTCTGAGTAGCTAGGCAACGGATGATATGTTTGTAACTGTTCTTGATATTTTAAACACATATCAAGAAGTATTTAACTTCATATCTATTTGCGGTGGATAGTGCGTAATACATTATGATGAGAGAATTGGAGTTTTATTGTTTCTGGTTTCTTTAAGAAAGAATTTGTAAGTGCAAAATAGCAGCTGAAGAAATGATATATGTGAAGTGGAAGGTGAAGGGTTGGTAAGTAATAGGACGGTATTAAACTGTAGGTCTATAAGCCAATCAGTAATCACTGATGCAGACCTAAGTCTTGAAGGTAAAGCTCGCTCAGGAAGACTATCTGTTCTAGAGAATGAGGTTACATCCACCAAGCTGGAAGAGCAGCCACTTAAGTCTGTAGCAGTTAATTTTCAGCAAGTCTTGGTATTTCTAAAGTCACAGTCTCTCGCCACCTCAATCAATTTGAATAGTTTTTAAAAGGCGACGATTAGACCCGTGTCAATTAACAGAAGCATAGTAGGATAGGAAGAAACTTTTAACATCTCCTTATTGTGCTTGCTGAATCATTAACTATCCGAATGATTTATTTGTTTTGTTTTCATAATTGATAACATATTCCATATGGTCACCTTTGGCACATAATCATTGCTGAAACAATTGCGAAATTCAGATATTCCCAATTAGCGATAGTCCTAACCATATAAATTACGTAAAATAATATATTATTTTGTTATATTGAGGAATTACTTGTCAATAAGATTATTACGCACAATATATTTAACTTTATTTCAATCGGTAATTATGTATGGAATTATAGGATGGGGTAGCTCATTTAAATCCAATTTTAATGCACTTTATTTATTACAGAAGAAAATAATTAAAATATGTCTTCATAAACCTATTGATTTTCCATCTCAGAAATTGTTTTTAGACTTTAATGTACTTAACATAAGACAAATTCATTATATTTTATTAATAAAATTCATGCACAAAAATCGAAATAATCTTGAATTGTATTGTCATAGATAGATCACATCTTGGTAGATAAAAGAAGGCACACTAGTATAGTAGACATTCGAACTTTCAGGGGGGCAGACTGTAATTCTGACCATTATTTGGTAATTGGAGAATTAAGAGAGACTGTCAGTAGCCAAGCGAGTAGAGCAACAAGCTAATATTAGTAGATTCAATATTTTGAAATTAAAGGACGAGGAAACTAAGCAACGTTATCAGGTTGAAATTTCAAATAGGTTTGCTGCTTTAGCAACTGCTGACGAAGCTGAGGAAGAGTTAGATGTTAATAGCGTGTGGGACAATATCCGAGATAATATCAAAATTGCAGCTGAGCAGAGCATAGGTAATCATGAAACTAAGAAAAAGAAACCATGGTTTGATGAAGATTGTTCCATTGTAGTAGATAGAAGGAAACAGGCAAAATTGAAATTCTTACAGGATCCAATTGTGGAGATAGAGATAATTATTTCAATGAAAGACGGGAAGCAAGTCGTACACTTAGGAATAAAAAGAGAGATTACTTGAAGGAAAAACTGAATGAGGTAGAAACAAATAGTAAGAATAAAAACATTCGAGATTTATGTAAGGGTATAAAGGAATTTAAAAACGGATATCAGGCAAGGGTAAACGTAATCAAGGATGAGAATGGTGACTTACTTGCAGACTCTCATTCAATCCTGAACAGATGGAAAAACTATTTTGGGCAACTACTAAATATACATAGGCCAAATAGAAATGATCAGGACGAAATTCAAATACAAACTGCTGAGCCATTCATACCGGGACCCACACTTTCTGAAGTCGAAATTGCGATAGAAAATCTGAAAAAGTACAAGTCTCCAGGTATTGATCAAATTCCAGCAGAATTCATACAAGAAGGTGGAAGGGCATTATCTAGCGAAATTTATAAACTTGTACTTTCAATTTGGGAAAAGGAAATTGTACCAGAACAATGGAAGGAGTCCATAATCGTACCTATTTTTAAGAAGGGAGACAAGACTAACTGTAGTAACTTTCGAGGAATATCACTTTTGTTGACGTCGTACAAAATTTTGTCGAATATCCTTTTGAGAAGATTAACTCCATATGTAGATGAAATTATTGGGGATCATCAGTGTGGTTTTAGGCGTAATAGATCGACTATTGATCAGATTTTTTGTATTCGACAGATAATGGAGAAAAAATGGGAGTATAAGGGTACAGTACATCAGTTATTCATAGATTTCAGAAAGGCGTATGTCTCGGTTAAGAGAGAAGTTTTATATAATATTCTTATTGAATTTGGTATTCCCAAGAAACTAGTTCGATTAATTAAAATGTGTCTTAGTGAAACTTACAGCAGAGTCCGTATAGGCCAGTTTCTATCTGATGCTTTTCCAATTCACTGCGGGCTAAAGCAGGGAGATGCACTATCACCTTTACTTTTTAACTTCGCTCTAGAATATGTCATTAGGAAAGTTCAGGATAATAGACAGGGTTTGGAGTTGAATGGGTTTCATCAGCTTCTTGTCTATGCGGATGACGTGAATATGCTAGGAGAAAATCCACAAACGATTAGGGAAAACGCGGAAATTCTAGTTGAAGCAAGTAAAGCGATAGGGTTGGAAGTAAATTCCGAAAAGACAAAGTATATGATTATGTCTCGTGACCAGAATATTGTACGAAATGGAACTATAAAAATTGGAGATTTATCTTTCGAAGAGGTGGAAAAATTCAAATATCTTGGAGCAACAGTAACAAATATAAATTACACTCGGGAGGAAATTAAACGCAGAATAAATATGGGAAATGCGTGTTATTATTCGGTCGAGAAGCTTTTGTCATCTAGTCTTCTGTCAAAAAATCTGAAAGTTAGAATTTATAAAACAGTTACATTACCGGTTGTTATTTATGGTTGTGAACCTTGGACTCTCACTTTGAGAGAGGGACAGAGATTAAGGGTGTTTGAGAATAAGGTTCTTAGGAAAATATTTGGGGCTAAGAGGGATGAAGTTACAGGAGAATGGAGAAAGTTACACAACGCAGAACTGCACGCATTGTATTCTTCACCTGACATAATTAGGAACATAAAATCCAGACGTTTGAGATGGGCAGGACATGTAGCACGTATGGGCGAATCCAGAAATGCATATATAGTGTTAGTTGGGAGGCCGGAGGGAAAAAGACCTTTGGGGAGGCCGAGACGTAGGTGGGAAGATAATATTAAAATGGATTTGAGGGAGGTGGGATATGATGGTAGAGACTGGATTAATCTTGCTTAGGATAGGGACCAATGGCGGGCTTATGTGAGGGCGGCAATGAACCTCCGGATTCCTTAAAAGCCAGTAAGTAAGTATTCTCATAGTTATGAAACAAAAATTATAAATTCTTTAAGATTGCTTAAACCAAAATACAATACTATTACAGTATATAACCATAGTAGTAATTTAGGCCCAAGAATATATAACAGATTTATATTTAAATACCTAATCTTGTCAATTCTAATAGTTCTAGTATTAAATTTAAAAAGTTGTGTATGGATTTTATAAAAACTGAAAAATTGTAAATTTAAATTTATATATTCTAATTGCATAGTAGACATAAGACAAATTGTATTGTATAATTATTAATTTCAATTCAGGAATCCGCCCCATCACGAGTTCTACTCTTTCAGGAGCGAGCTAAAGTTTTTCTGTATATATTATATTTTATGTTACAATTATTAGCAAAATAAATAAATAAATAAATAAATATGGTGACATGGAACAATACGGGACAAATATAAAACTCATTTCATTTTGGTGGAATTGCAACAAATTTGTCACTTTCTTTGCCTGAAATCAGACACGGGTGTGCTAAGTTGTAGTTGATGCATTACCATTTGGGCGTGAGAAAGGACACACATGATTTATTTTGAACAGAATGTGTTTATACTTATTAATGGACGATTATAGAATACATTTTCAATCAGTAATCACTTCATACGCTCCACTGTCAGGGTATGTAATAAAAGAACTCAGGCGTAAATCTTTAATATTCAGTGGAACTCATGGCATTGTGTTTGAATTTGAATAATATAATGTCTGGAGTTGCATTATGCGGAAATAAGTAGCCTATTCTGGCCTTACGTCATCACCGTTCATCGTGTGTGTGTCTAAGATCGAGAAAAATCTACGTAGTACAAAACTATGCATTTTAAACTTAATTTGAACTTCTCATACGAAATAAAATGGGTTATACTTTTATTTTAAAGCGTGTTAATCTTAGACAATAACTGTACTGTGGCTGTGTAAACAGTTTTTCTTTTTGTTGTTCGGGGGTTTTAATTAGTACACTAGTTAGCAATTAAGACGAGTAAGTGTCTTTATAACTGCAAGAAAAATGCATTCATACTCATAACCTGAACATCTTGAATGTGTAGCATTCAATTCTCGTGACGCTATTATAACTTATAGGCCTACTTCGAACTTTTTTAAGACTTTTGAGAGAACTAAATCAATAAAAAAAGTTGAGAGAGCTTTCTTGTCTGTCGGAGAGTTTCAGAGAGCCCTCTCTTGTTTGTCGAAGTGTTTCCGAGAGAGCTCTCCCTTGTCTGTTGGAGAGTTTCCGAGAAGAGCTCTCTCTCTCTCTCTATCGCCTATCGGAGAGTTTCCGAGAGAGCTCTCTCTCTCTTGTCTGTCGGAGAGTTCCCAAGAAAACTCTCTCTGTCTGCCGAAGAGTTTTACTCCACTTTTCGGGCATTAGGCTCATATTTAAGCTCATTAGTCTACATAAATTTTCCAAGTTGACGTCAGGCGGACGTAAAAGACTTTCCCAATGTCAAAGTGTGTCGGACGCCTAGCCTTTCCCTAAAGACAACATAGAATCTCACATTAGAATCGGTCAAACACTCTCTTCATACATAATTCAAGTCAGGACTTTGGCCTTTATCCAACAACAAAGTTCTCAATTTAACATTTTGTACAACGCTTCCAGCTCTTGAGTGATTTTTCTTAAAGACTGAAATCAAATTACTTTTACGCTTTGTACTTTTAAATCAGTAATATATTAGTGCTTAGAATGTTTATTTTCCTTTCATTTTTAAATTGTATTTAATGAAGTGGAAAGGCATAAGAGCTTTGAAAAAAGTAAATACGTGAAATTTAAAAAATAATTCATTTTTTTAAACAGCTCAAAGAGAACAAAAGTGGCTTTAATGAAGTTCAATAATGATTACATATAAAATACTTCAACTGAATCAAAATAATAATTACAAAATAATTAAATTAAAAGTGATATATAATTACTCTATCAGTTGTAATTCAAATAATTTCAATAAATACACCCATCGCGCATCGATTGAATTTGTAGCTTAAGGGAATCAATATTATGACTGAAGGCAAGTACCGGCATTTACTATACCTACAGGTAACTGTGTATATCTTACTTACACACTTACTTATGGCGTTTAAGGAACACGGAGATTCATTGCCGCCCTCACATAAGCCCGCTATCGGTCTCTATCCTGAGCAAGATTAGTCCAGCCTCTATCATCATCTCCCTCAAATCCATTTTAATATTATCTTCCCATCTACGTCTCGGCCTCCCCAAAAAGTCTTTTCCCTCCGGCCTTCCAACTAACTCTCTATATGCATTTCTGGATTCGTCCATACGTGCTACATGTCCTGCCCATCTCAAATGTTTCGATTTGATGGTCCTAATTATGTCAGGTGAGGAATACAATGCGTGCAGTTCTGTGTTGTGTAACTTTCTCTATTCTCCTGTAACTTCATCTCTTTTAGCCCCAAATATTTTCCTAAGCACCTTAACTGTGCATGTCTACAAAATAAAAATGTTTGGCCTTTGCTGAGCAACAGGCATGCTGTTGATGTTATCGAATTCTGATATTTTTAGCTATAATTATTGTCAGCTTGCCGGTGTTGATAATACATCAATATTATTTTCTTTGCTTACTTTATACTTTATAAACTATACTCGTATTAAAACAATTATATTTTATGAGGGGGGGGGGATAGAAGTTATCCCTGGCAGGGATGTTAATATGGATTTATGAGAGAGGGATAACTTCCCAACAGGGGGGAATTCGCAACATCCAAATTTTGATTATTTTTCAATTTAAATGCACTCTCCATATCACATGCTAATGTGCTGTAGGCAGTATATTATACATTGCATAATGAATACGTCCTCCTGGATAGTTCAGGTAATAAGTAAAATCATTTGTTAATACTTTACTGTATTTTAGTTAAATAAAAACCTAACGAAAGTTATCAAACTCAAAATCGTAATATTTCCTAGTTTACGTAAAGGAATGCACTACTTTTCTTCCCTCCTATACATGGTAAAGTGATTTGTTGTATTTCATATTAGTGTCATCTCCGGCCGTGGAAGGATGTAACAGTGTTTTCAACCGTTAATCCGAAGGTGTAGCCAGGTTAAAATTAGAAATGTTAGTAAAAACAAAATCATGTCCCGGTATAATGTATCTCTAAACTTGACTTTAGACTTCTTTTGGTAGGCAAAGGATAGTAAAGCAGGTTTTCATTAAGCAATGACTTCCGTTTTTGCATCATTATTGCGGTATAGGTAGTAAAATGCGTCTAGGAGTTCCTGCCCGTAGGGAACATGTTAGATAAGCAAGTTAGGTGCCGTTCCATGGCCTTCGCGTCTGTGGAATATTAAATACGTCGATTTCCTCTGTTAGAACCTTAAACGTAGTTTGCAGTTGCACCTTATCTGTCGAAAGAGTCTATGATCTTTCACCAATTGCTCACGTCTGCAACACTGGTTTTAACTTTTTTATTCTTCAAATTGGAAAATGATTTTTGTGAAATAGATTTTAAAAATTTTAACTGGGCTCCTTCTCAGTCTTCTTTCCAATTCAGGATTGAATAATATCGTTCTGAATACTAAATTAGATATTGTATCGGTCATTTATACTGTTCATTCGCCGCGTAATATCCCTTTCTTAATTTTCTCGCAGTGGTAAACAATCAGGTAATATCATCTGGTCGTGATTATGGTATTCCTTCTGATATGCATCTATACTTTCAACCATGGTAGTTTCTACGTTTGGCTCCTGTCTGATGTCTTAACTTAGGACTTTATATCGTAGTGTCAATCCTTTAAGTCAGTGGTCGTCAGCACTCGCTGAAATGGATAACGGAGTAAGCAGTTTTTATACCATTAAGTACGAGAAAAATTCGTACCGGCACCGGGAATCGAACCCAGGACCTCTCAGCTGTGCGCGCTGAGTGCTCTCAGTTGGTTAGAGAGCACTCAGCACGCACAGCTGAGAGGTCCTGGGTTCGATTCCCGGTGCCGGTACGAATTTTTCTCGTACTTAATGGTATAAAAACAAACTGACTAGTCATACTAGTCGAGCAAAATATAATGAGGTGGGCGATACCTCATTCATATTTGATACATATAGGAGTAAGCAGTGCATTGTAATATGCCCCGTCATACAGCAGGAAGAGAAAGAGAGCATACCCACCAGCAGCCACGGATGCACCATTGTGCAGTCCCTTATCCGCGGGTATGAGACGCTAGCCCGAGGGTACACTGTACTGATGACCGCTGCTTTAAGTGATCTCATATTTCTCATTTCCACTGTTTTAATTATTTTATCTGACTTTATAACTAAACAAGATTCACTTCCATATAGCTAATAAAGCTAGTTACAAAACCATTCATTCATTCATTCATTCATTCATTCATTCATTCATTCATTCATTCATTCAGTGTTCTGCCCAAGGGCAGGTCTTTCACTGAAAATCCAGCATTCTCGAGTCTTTCCTATTTTCTGCCTTTCTCTTTGTCTCCTCATATGATCCATTTAACTTAATGTCGTCTATCATCTGATATTTTCTTCTTTCCCGAACTCTTCTCGGGTTTACCATTTCTTTCAGTGCATCGTTCAGGAGGCAGTTTCTTCTCAGCCAGTGACCCAAGCAATTCCTTTTCCTCTTCCTGATCAGTTTCAGCATCACCCACTAACACATCTTTATTTCTTTATCTGTCTCTCCACTTCACACGTTCCATTCTTCTCCACATCTACATTTCAAAAGCTTCTATTCGCTTCGTCGTAATGTCCATGTTTCTTCTCCATACAATGTCACACTTCATACAAAGCACTTCACTAGTCTCTTCCTTAGTGCGAAACATTATGTAGCCTTGATTTAATTTCCTTTCTAATATTTTTTCCCATATAGCTTTTTATGCATCCACATATTGCGTTGCATCCTATAATGTTGTTTCCCATATCTCAAATTGTAATTATTATATTATGAGACATCACTTACTATTTACTTAATGAGTATAAGTGTATTTAATCTTTAATGAAAGTCAAATATTACTAATTTTATTTAAAGTTAAAGCGTTCTCTTGTAAATTACGTATAGCTGTCAATAGTACCTGGGCGTTAGCAAATAGAATTGTATTATGTATTTGTTATTACTGAGGTGGATACTAGCGTCGTGCATTACAGGCGCTATGTTGGGTTCAAGTTTGTCGAGTATGGTGAAGTTCGATATTCGCCGATGTTCGCTCTGCAGGAGGAGGCCTGCCGTGTTTGATCCACCTTGTTATAAAAATATTAGCTGGCCTCCACTCGCACACCTTTATGTTTTAACCGCTTAAGGCAGTCATCGTCAACTCTACAGAAAGTGGGCATGGGCGCTCAGCACTGCTTCCGTGCGGGGCAAGCGTGCATTAACTCATCCTCGGCATTATAGAACACTATCTCCCGTTCAATAGCGGCTGCAGTGTTGAATAGAAGTAGTAGGCCTATGTCTGGACGGTCGTCGTTGTCGTCTTCTTCTTCTTCTTCTTCTTCTTCTTCTTCTTCTGGAGTAATTTCATTCCTAATTTCAAGACTTTAACGGATTGTGTCAGATTTTAAGATTTTCATAGCCTAGCGTTGGGAAAAATCGTTCTTTTTCTAGAACTTTTTCAAGAATTCCGTTTCCAAGTAAATTCTAGTTTCAAAGAACAGTTCCGAAATAACAGCAAGCGTCTGATACAACGTAATAATCATCAAAAATTATATTGTTTCACAATTAGTTCAGTTTCCAAAATCTTACACCATAATGCAATTCAAACCACGACAGCTGTTAGTCAGGTGTAACAGTAATTTATACAAACTATAAAATATCGCAATGGTTTGAACATGCTTTTATCATCCAGTCTGCTGTCAAAAAGTCTGAAAGTTAGGATTTATAAAACAGTTATATTACCGGTTGTTCTTTATGGTTGTGAACCTTGGACTCTCACTTTGAGAGAGGAATATAGGTTAAAGGTATTTGAGAATAAGGTGCTTAGGAAAATATTTGGGGCTAAGAGGGATGAAGTTACAGAAGAATGGAGAAAGTTATACAACACAGAACTCCACGCATTGTATTCTTCACCTGACATATTTAGGAACATTAAATCCAGACGTTTGAGATGGGCAGGGCATGTAGCACGTATGGGCAAATCCACTGTATATAGTGTTAGTTGGAAGGCCGGAAGTAAAAAGACCTTTGGGGAGGCCGAGACGTAGATGGGAAGATAATGTTAAAATGGATTTGAGGGAGGTGGGATATGATGATTGAGACTGGATTAATCTTGCTCAGGATAGGGACCAATGGCGGGCTTATGTGAGGCCATCAATGAACGTCCGGGTCCCTTAAAAGCCAGTAAGTAAGTAAGTAATGGTTTGAACATTCCTTCTGTTAAATAAAGGATATGTTTTCATTTCATTTAAGAAAAGAGTAAGTTGTCTGGCGAAATACCTGCACTCAAGGAAAGTTTTAGGAAGTTTTAAAGTGAAATAATAAAGTTGAATAGGGTTAGAAGTCTATTGACTTTACAAGAGACATGAAAGTAATTATTCCATGATAACTGAGCCACTGGTCTGAAATATTTTCTCTACAGAGTACAATGTATTGTTCGAAGAAAATTGTTCTAGCAGGTAATAGTCAATGCTTATAAAAGGGGGTAAAGTAAATTTCCCCCAAGAGGGTCGTTTGCATTTCCTCAAATATGTAAATTTCCTTCTATTTATAGAGATGTGGCATGTAAATTGACTCCCATTTGTCTAAGATGCCAAATCTTGAAATTCACACAATAAGTTACTATTTATTCATCCGCCAAACTGACGTATCACAAAATTCATTGTCTGGAACTAAGCAGTGTGTATAGAGGAGGAGGTGAGGAAAGTGAATTTAAGATATTTTTCGGACTTTCGTGCAACCCAAAGGTATTGGTGAATGTTTCATGTATGTGTAATATCATTACAATCCAACAGCGGAGCAATAAGAGAGTTCACAGACTGTATCTTTGATACTTCTCAGAATACGCCTTCTTTCCCCCATTAATGTCGGCAAAACTGTCAATTAGACGCACCACAAACAACTGGGAATCTTTCCATAGAAAACTCAAGTCTTTCTAATGCCAGCCATTCAAATATTTTATTATTTCATTGAAGTTCTGAAGCAAATACAAAGTGACAGTTATGTGTCTCTTAGAAGCCACGACTAAAGGAATGAGGCTGTTTTTTGCGCAAAGAATTATACTTACGGTATAAAATACTTGCTCTACAGCAACAGATTGCACGACTTCAGTTTCTTAAGATTATTTGCTTTAAATTTCTCCCTGTTTAAATGAGCCAATATGTAATATTTTACACTCATTGTCAGTTTTATGGCGAAGTGTTTTATAACTAAACCTAATCACCTTTTTAACTACACAAGTAATTTATAATAATGTGAAAAAGACACACAATTTCAGCAAACTTTGTAGACTACTAGGTCTATTACAAAAGAAAAGAGTAGCTCGCTAGTTTGATATAAGCTAATTTGTTTTTTCTACGTTGTAGTCTGTAAATGGACCGGAGGAATGAATAATTTCGAGGGAAAAATTGTTCCGGGGCCGGGTATCGAACCCGGGACCTTTGGTTTAACGTACCAACGCTCTACCAACTGAGCTACCCGGGAACTCTACCCGACACCGATTCAATTCCTCCCTCTATATCCACATACCTCAAAGTGGGCTGACAACCGTCAAGCAACCAACTTCGAGTGCACACTAACTCCGTGTGACTTACATTGTGGTTTTCTGTTAACGAACAGTGACGTGTATTATTCAAATCAAGATTTCAGGTATAACTCCCTGTAAAGTTGATTTGAATAATTTCGAGGGAAAAATTGTTCCGGGGCCGGGTATCGAACCCGGGACCTTTGGTTTGCATAATACACGTCACTGTTCGTTAACAGAAAACCACATTGTAAGTCACACGGAGTTAGTGTGCACTCGAAGTTGGTTGCTTGACGGTTGTCAGCCCACTTTGAGGTATGTGGATATAGAGGGAGGAATTGGATCGGTGTCGGGTAGATTTCCCGGGTAGCTCAGTTGGTAGAGCGTTGGTACGTTAAACCAAAGGTCCCGGGTTCGATACCCGGCCCCGGGACAATTTTTCCCTCGAAATTATTCAAATCAACTTTACAGGGAGTTATACCTGAAATCTTGATTTGGACGGGAGGAATGTTGGTACATGTGGAGGATTTAAAAACGGGAGCATTTTCGCCAGCTCAGGTAATTCATTCATTTACTCATTCATAGTGTACTGCCCAAGGCCAGGTCTTTCACTGCAAACCCAGCTTTCTCTAGTCTTTCCTATCTTCTGCTTTCCTCTTAGTCTCCTCTTATGATCTATTTATCTTAATGTCGTCTATAATCTGATATCTTCTTCTGCACCGAACTCTTTTCCCGTTCACCATTCCTTCCAGTGCATTCTTCAGAAGTCAGTTTCTTCTCAACCAGTGACCCAGCCAATTTCTTTCCCTCTTTCTGATCAGTTTCAGCATCATTCTTTCTTCATCCACTTCTTCCAACACAGCTTCGTTTCTTATTCTATCTGTCCATTTCACGCTCCATACTTCTCCATATCCACATTTCAAATCCTTCTAGTCGCTTCTCTTCACTTCGTTGTAGTGTCCACGTCTCTGCTCCATACAATGCTACACTCCACACAAAGCACTTCACTAGTCTCTTTCTTAGTTCTTTCTCCAGAGGTGCGCAGAAGATGCTCCTTTTTCTATTAAAAGCTTCCTTGGCTATTGCTATTCTCCTTTTGACTTCTTATAAATTTGGTTAGAGGCAGAAAAATTTGCAACACCTTCCATATTGGTGTTGTGATTTGAATTTGATACTTAGCAAAGTGCTCATATAGGGCCGTATTCATAGACATTTTTAGCGCGGGCTTTCTGTGGATTATCAGCGTTTTTCGTATTCATAAACCAGTGTTAGCGATAGGATATGATTTGAATTCTGTACTAGTAACCAGTGGATAGCCGGGGCTAGCTTAGTAAGCTCGTAGCGCGTGCTGCGAAATGTCTATGAATAGCACCCATAGCTACCAGCGCCGGGTTAAGTAAATTTTTAATAAATGAAACAATACCTCCAACGCACGTTTTCATGTTATTTCCGTAAACTTATCCAGTGCGGATTTTACATGAAATAGGCCTAATTGTTGTCTATATTTATGTACATTTCAATTATACATTGCCGCTAATTAGAGTGGAACATTTTGCGCTCCTAGCTTGTCGGATTTGTTACTTAGTCTGTACAGTATCCCTAAGGGAGATGGATGTGAATGGATATGTACGTGCAGTCCATTCACACCGTAGCGGTACTGTCCTGTCAGGGACTTTCACTCTGAAATGTCATGCAATGTCAGTGGTCCCGAATTTTCTCATTGACCCTCATCATTTATATTTTACGTGCTAAAACTTTAATGTTAATTTGGTGAAAGGGCACACCATGTAAATTAAACTTGTGCATCCTCTTATATTGTAGGTCAAACTCAGCAGTGGGTCACTAACAAAAACAAACAATCCATCCAAGTAGCGTGACTGCGATTTAAAATGCAGACGGAACTCGATGCAGCGTGGTCTCAACCCATCAACTTAAGTCTTTCTCACAACTGAGTTATTTTCTCGAATCTTGTACATTATTTCGACAGCTACGAAAAGGATGCCCAAATCATAATGATGCAAAAATACAATGTATGGTTGTCATACAATGAAACATATACCGTCCGTCCAAGAGGTTATGTCACATCCCGGTCCCCCCCTTTCTGCTGGCCCTTCTATAAAGGCTAGTGGCTGGGCTGTTAGACTCCATTCTGAAAATATTAGCTGTACGGAATTGGAAGTCTACGTAATATTATGCACGTGTTTAAAATTATTTAAAGAAAAGACCCCGTTAAGTAATTAACTGGCAAGTGATTTTCCCCGTTTCGAAGATCCTGTGACATAATCATGCGGTCGTACAGTACATACGTATCGGTATGCATACCCGTGTGGATGTGTTTCAGGTTTGTGGTTCAATAATTAGAGTAGTCTTTGGTAATATTACATAGCTTCAATAGAAGATCCCTGTTCAAATTTCAATAGTTACACAAGAAAACTTCTTGCCGTTTCGAGCACTGTATACTAGTCGCCTGGAATCTGAAAGCATAGCAGCCGTTAGCTTCGTCTGTAAAATAGAGTGTGCGCATGCGCGAGTTTATACAGGAACATCATTTTATTTTTACTAACATGTTTAATATTAACCTGGCTATACCTTTAGAGAACAGGAAACACAGATTGCTACCCACTTCCTCGACTGTAGTTCGATGATACTGGCGTAAAATACAAACAAATCACTTTACTAGATATAGGAAGGAAGAAAAGTAGTTCATCCATTTACCTAAACTAGGAAATATCGCGATTTTTAGTTCGATAATTTTCATTAGGTTTTTGTTTAATCTTAATACAGTACAGTATTAAGAATAAGTGTTTTTACTCACGAACTGAGTTAGCCATGCGAACGTATTCATTATGTAGTGTATATTATACTGTTTACAGCACATTAGCGTACAATATAGAGAATGAAGTTAAATTGAAAAATAATCATAATATGGATATTTAAACACATTTTTGAAAATGGTGGCCGTTCATTTCGATACAGGCTTCAGTTCTTTTGTGCATATTATCGCAGTATAGACTATTGCATCTAATTCTAATTACTAGTTTCATCCTTCGTACTAGTAACTCATGTTGAAATAATTTTGTACCTAGTCTATAAAAGAGTACCTTATGTACTGTAAATCCAATCTTCACTTCTGCCCGACCCGCACAGATAAAATTACTCAGACATGCTATCTACTGTCCGTCCAAGTGGTTATGCCGCAGGATCGTAGAAAGGAGGGATCACTTGACAGTTAATTACTTAACGAGGCCCTTTTATTTACGTTATTTTAAACAGTTGTATAATATTACGTAAACGTCCAATTCCTAACAGAAATTACTGTTTTCAGAAAAGAGTTGAGACAGCCCTGCTTTTACAGAGGGGCGAACAGAAGCGGCTGGGGGAAATCGGGATACGACGTAGGCAAACGGACAGTACCTGTGCGAAAATATGATTCAATATTGAAGGCTCTTTCGTCACTGGAAAACGCGAATATATTTCTGGAACGTACTATACTCACTAACTCAGTGCTGTTTACTATATGCGGTCTTGGATCTGTGTAGAGGACAGCTGGAACTTCATTAGTAGAAGGGGTGGGAGTGAAGTACATTAAAAAACTCAGGTGCAATAAAAATTGAAGTAAAAATAAAATGATGCCCCTGTACTATAGTACTCCTTCCACCCACCGTGTGACATCACTATGCTTGCAAATCCCAGACGGGAAGTGTACGTCTAACTACCAGGCATGTCATGACCGAAGTGCGGTAATAGGTTATAATCTACAGTTGAGACCATGCTTCGGCTAATTTACTTGATTCTTATGGAGAGTATCCATAAAGATGTTCAATTGATTTATCGTCCTTAAAGTAATTTTATTCTACCTTAATTCTTGTATTGTACCTAAGTTTCTAACATGCAAATAAAGAACATAACATTATACAGAGTGTAAGTGGTATAAGTGCCGTCCTTTTCACAGTCGTCGGGACGGTCTACAGGATCAAAAAATGTCCATACAACATAGGGTCAAAACTTGATATTTTCCCCAGAACAAAATATTTCTTCTCTTATTTTATTCGCGTTATATACTGATTATATCGATAGTAAAATTACTAAAACAATTACATCAGTAGGTATATCTAGCAAAGAGTTAATATTAGTTTAAATACATATTTGGTGTTCTATTAAGTTTTCGTGAAATTAAATAAAATTGCATACTTAATTTTTTTAATATTCTGGCGTGAGAGACGTGGCAACGTGTTCAGCAAACAGTACTCTGCACAGACGTACTGTACGTACAAGTCAGCTGAGTTCAAGCTCCCTGTCCATAGCTCTACTGTCGAGCGGATGACAGTTCGGTACCAGGTACTCAATAAACAACTTACAATGTCATTCACAGTTTAGGAATATCATATGTTATTAATTTATGGAGAAAGTCGTCGTAATTCAAGTGAGGCAAGAAGATGTAGCATCAATGTTTTCCGCAATGAAGGTTACCTAATAGGCGAACTTTTGCAGCAGCTTCTCAACGATTATTAGAAAATATGAGTCTCTTACCCCGTTTCGAAAATCACACAACCAGAGATTTCTTTAAAAATGGTATGCAAGCGGGAGAGATTAAAATGTTGCATTTAAAAGAAAATCGTGTGATTTTGTGCAGTAAGGTATTATTGTTTATTTTTTAGACGTACAACAAAAAACTGGACCAATATTGCCAATATTGTTAAATAAAATGGAAATTTACCAAAAAGTTCTATTCATGAGAGTGAAAGTTTGTATTTGCTGTTTGTTTTATGTAAACAACGGTCCGCCCTTGCATTAAAACAGAGCATCCTGTTTTGTACTGGCATATCTGTATCCGCTTGAGCTGTACCGTGTACTTGTAAACTCCCTCCTCCCTATCCAGCAACGTTGCCAAATGCCTAATATTGTAAACTTTAATAATTAGTTAAATATTGCAATTATAAAAAAATTATGAGAACATTTTTTCTTCCTCATGGCATGAACAATCATGAGTTAAAGTATTGGCACTTATACCCCTTACAACCTGTATACCTATTTTGAAAACCTAACGTATTTTAGAGCGTTTATTTAAAGAAAAAACAGCATCATACTTTCAAACTTCTTTAATAACCATAAAATATTGTATATTTATAGTTAAATCAACATAGAATGAGCCGAGGATAACATCATTCAATTTCTATTCATTAAACTCTAAATATTCTCCGTGTGAACAGGTAAAGTTGCTCAAGGTTTATCTGATTTAATACTTCTATATTTATTTTATTGGAATTTCATAAATTCTATGACGTACGAAACAAGCATTTACAGTATTAATCAACAATCGATTCTGTAACTCGACTGAGGTCATTGAAGCAAGCAAGCTTCAAGATAATGTGTTTGCAGTTTTCCATAGCTGCTTTCAATGTTCCAGATTATAATGTCCTCGTTCAAACGTAAAAAAATACGCGTATGAAAAACGAAAGTTGACATGTATAGCGCTAGTAAATTATTTAATATCTTTCATCACACATTTAAACTGTTCTCCTTAATTGATCGCTGTAACTCAAGCAACAGCATATTTGGCCAAATATAATTCAGTGACTCGTACTCAGTTAACGTCACAGAAAATTAATAAGTTATTTGTCCTTTGTTACTTATTTATCTTGTATTAGAATTAGGGATTAGAGAATTAGGGAACGGTGACTAGAGGGCAGATTAAGGATGACCCTCCAGCATGTCGGCCAGACTGAGGCCTATTGTGCACCCCGAATTATGGGATGAATGAGGGTGAGGTGTACCAGCCCACCGCCCGCATGAGACCCTTCAAGTGCTCACCCAATGGGTTCCATACACCCCCTGCTTGACTAAGTAGCACAGGATCCATTCCAACGCCCTTCCAAGGTGTCGAAGTGTCCTCGGAAGTGCTCTTAAGGAATGAATCCTGGCAGAGATATTGCGGAAGGCTTGGAACCCAAAGGCGGTTTCGGAGAGGACGCCCCTTCTGCAAGCGGTGAAGACGTGCGTCATGACATGAATATGTCTATAGAATGAGATAATGAAAATGAATGATATGAAATATAAATTCTTTTTCTACAAGGAGGAGGAAGGGAAATGGGCCGTGGCAATGAAAATTCCAACGCGGCATTTGCCTAACTGTGGAAAAACCACAGTCAGGTTGGTTGGTCCGGGGATTTGAATTGCAGACCTCTCGAATGCGAGTCCCGTGCGGAACGCATGAGCCACCTCGCTTGGTATCTTGTGTTACTCTCAACGGCGGCCTTTCATCATGCCGGCCGCTTCAGCAGGAAAAAACTCTACTAATGAACGTGTTCTTCTGGTCCAAATAAATCTATAAAAGTTTGCTTCTTATGTGTATTTTGGTGCTGAATGCATCCATGACACACGAACTTCGTCGAAAAGGATGGATTTTGAGAGTTAGAAATATCATTAATACATTGTTCTTCAGAAGGCAAGTGAAATTAGCGCTCAGGGTACAGATTTACTGTGTCGTACTTAAAATATGTCACGGTATTGGACTCTTCTAGTTAAATCTGATCATCCATATCTTGAACACTTCAAAATTAGAGTTTTCTATTCATAGTCTCCACCTTTCTTTTTATTGTATTCTCTCTTACTGTAGCCGATATGCGTCTTTACAACAGAGATGAATTCTTCTCGCTGCCAGATTGGGAATTCAGAAAGGTTTTAATCGATTTTACCTAGAAGTATTAACAACCGAAGTCCACGCAAGAATTATTTTCTTTCGTGTTCTTTTAATTGCTGTATTTCAACTTCGATGATCTTACCTGAACCCTCGAAAACTTTCAATCCTGAGATAGCTTTCTTTGGCTGACACCGTCTTGCATGAACCACGCATGGCGCGTGAGAGAAGTTTTCTTGTAATGTTGGCGTTATGCTTGGCCGGTCAATCGAGATGGCAGAGAATATGGTCTGATTAACTCATCTTAAAAAAAATATACCGTAAGTTTTAAGTAATTTTACAGAATTTGTGAACTTCAACTCAAATTTGTAGTCTAATTGAATTTTGAAACTGTAGCTTTCAAAGGAAACAGAACTAGTGATTTGATATTTTAAAGGTTTACTTTAGGATATTTGAATATTAAAAATAGTGTGAATAACAATATTTGCGCATATATATATATATATATATATATATATATATATATATATATATCTTTTTAATTTAAAAAAAATCCGTTCCGTAATGAGTTCGAATTTTTAATTCGTGGCGCTATAGACCTTTAAGGAGCAAGACCGAACAGCTGGCTGCTGACCTTACGTCTATAAGCCGAAGCAGAGGTGGACGATCATCCAACCAGAATGGAGGTATGGTGTGGTTAGCACGATGATCCCCCCCAGCCGTTATAGCTGGCTTTCGTAACCGTATTTCGCTACTTATCGTAGCTCCCTAAGTGCATCATGATGCTGGGTGGCACCGGTCCCATACACTGGCCAAAATTTAATAAGAAAATATCTTCCCACATGAGGACCCGAACCAACACACAGTCCGTAATGCGAGTCCAAGGTAGGATGCCTTAGACCACGACGCAACAGCACAGTACAATCATTTCGAATTACTTGATTTAATGCGCCCGCCACCATGGCTTCTTTTCTTTCTCCCCTGCCCCCCCAAAGTTAACTTTTCTTTACATCACAAATCCTAAAAGTTATCTGTAGTTTTATTCCAAACGGATATTGGTTCGTAAACACACACTTCATCAAAACGGATAACTTGGCGAGACGAATAGAAAGTAGATAAATTTTTTAGCGGATATCCTAAATTAGGAATAGGCCTACAGCTTGTTTCACGTGATATACAACTGTAACAGGGAATCACTGGCTGGTACATACCTGCCATGGTAGCCATACTGTAAAACTTTTATTACCTCTTAAATATAATGCTGCGAATCTATTTTAAACCCGCAACACTTGGATCCAATGGCACGCACGGTAACCATAAGAAGGAATATTGTTGTATTCAGTACGGAAAACAACCATATTTACGGAGAAAATATAAATTTTGAGGTATGCTGAACAAATTGTGAGGAATTTGAGATTTTCAGGAGCAGCCAACATTATGAAGTTGGAAATTTCAGCAGTCTGGCAACATCGTCGCTAACACACTGCTCTTTCTTCTCGTAATACAGATGTAAGAGGTCAACAAAACTCAGATCTATCTCCCTACCTTCCACGTGACTGCAACGTTGCAATCTGTTAGTATCGTTCAGTGGCTTGAAATTAGTGATTTTTAAATTAAATTTATATGAAAATCGTCCACGCTATTGAAATACATCATAGGGATAAATCATTTTTTTTTTTATTTTCTGTCGATAGGGACAAAAATAACGATCATACTCGCAATAGTTACCTTATAATAGGCTGTTAAACATTTGGAGAAAAAAATTTCTGAGAAAACTATGAACTTTCCACCAATATGGTATTACACGTTTTTGTTACATACAACATGAGCTATTAGCTCTAAAAAGCCGGCAGCTTATTTCACTTCCACCCTCTATAAGGTTTGTATTGAACTATTTACCGTCCACGGACCTTAATCGCCCTCAGCCTTCTTCGTAGCTCAGTCAGTAAAGCAACCGTGAACCCGAATTCAAATCTCCACAATGGAAATATGTTTGTGATGAGCAAACCCAAAGTTATAAGTTTTTTTTTTTTCACGATTCTCAGATTGTTTCCTCATTATTCCACCAACACGCAATTCCTCTTTCAGTACCTGTATTTCAATCTGGAAAAATAGGGCAACATCTGTGTTTGCGTGGCGAATGGACCTCCCGCCGTAGAAGATATTCCTTGCGATTTGTCCAAAGATTAGGTTAGCTGATGGCAGAGTTGGTAGATTCTAGAAGACTCATATATCTGTATAAATAAATGGCACCGGAGCCCCATCCACCCATGTTTTACGGGTGTGATGGCTGAAAAAGAATGCTTGGTAGCCTATGTTTGGTGATGTAGCCGGTTTAGCCAGGTAGCACAGTCAGCACGCAACTCTTTCCATCACGGCTACACATAACATCTATCTCAGCTGAAGTGTCTAGGAATGTTCCATGTCCCACTCAATAAGAATACCTGTCGTACTACTGTCCTCGCCTATTAGCAGATCGGAGATAATAAAGCCTGTCTTAGAGATGTTTTCAGGTCAGAAAAAGAATGTTACACTGTCTGCTAGTTACGATGAGATTTTATATATCTGGAGACAATACTCAATCAACATCTAATAGCTATTAACACTGGCGCCAATTTATATTATATATTATTATTATTATTATTATTATTATTATTATTATTATTATTATTATTATTTGAGGATTCACTGTTAATCAGAGCTTACAGTCCAGATATCCCTACTTTAATACACTGTGGGTGAAATCTAACCATCTTCCCATATTACTACATATGATAGTGGATTGTAGTGATTTTCTAGTTCTCAGGCTGAATCTTATTTTGTCAACTTTGTTTTGAATTTCGGTACTACAACTGGCAGTTACTTTCTAACTGCTATGTTAACACCATCTTTTACCTTTAAAGAAGCTGCCAATATTCATAAAACGAAAGTTACTAGTGAGTGTTATTTGAAATTTTATCGTAATTAATAATAGTATATGAATATTAATAAATGATACCGTAACATTTAATAAATAAATATTTAAACTGTTTAGTCAAACCAATTAATTTCATGTTGCCAGGTAAAATAAATTTTAATATTATATCGATTGCAAGTAATAATAATAATAATAATAATAATAATATATTTAATCTGGCAGATTTAAGGCCATACTACCTTCTCTAACACTCATCCAGGAGTAAAACTATGATACAAAAAACACTACCGTTTTACAAAATACAGTACACACAAGAAACTGAAGTAGATAAATGTAAACGACAAGTCAGTTGAAATGAAACATAATATATTAACGTATATAAAGTAAGGAAAGGGCATAATAAAATGTGAACAGTAAGTCAAAATTAAATGAGACATACAAAATATAAAAATACGAGACAATAATAATAATAATAATAATAATAATAATAATAATAATATCAGTGTTTCAGTATATTTCATTGTGATTTTATCTGCTTTGGTGATATCTAATAAAAATTCGCAACATTGTAAACACAACTGTATTATCTTTTTTTGGAACTAACCTTACAAGTAATTTCATGATTACTAACATCAAAATATAAATATAGAAAAATCAGTTAAATTACGTTTATGGAGAGAAATTATAAACCATCATCATCTTCATCCTTTTTTTTTTTATTCCCGCAAAGATTGGTCTACCTGGTCATTTTTGTCTTCAGACTGATAGTACTTTAAACCGAAACTAGACAGGCATTAATAGCGGGACTTCATGGTCATGTGATCATCATGAATCATGGCACAAGGCCACTGAAACACAGTACAAACACAATACAAGAGACATTCACCCACATAACTAAAGAAATGGAGAAATTTCCTTGCTAAAACTCGAGCCTGCCTCTTGGATTTGTACTGGATATGCTACCGTTTAAGCCCCAGCCTAGTATTGTGATAAAACGTAATGAACTTGTGTACAGCACAGCAGTATAGAAAGGAGGCAACCATTGTGACACACTGTACTCTTTCCCAAGTTATTGTGAGAACGGTTCAACTTTGTCTCATCTATAATTAACAGGTATGCTCTTGTTTGAAGTCACTATCTATTGTAATAATACAATAATTATTGTGCGTGATGTTGTCTTGTCCGAATATAACACCACCAAGCGTAAGATGGTGCAAGTCAATGAACTTGTTGGCAATGCAGCTGCTGCCGTGTCAGCTGTTCTGCCTCATTGATGCCAGGAAATGTGAGTGGTAGAGTGCTATAAGATACTGCGTTGACCTTCTGACACTTACCTTACGCAGTCGAGAAAGCACATTGGCGAAATGTCATTAAAATAGTTTTTTTTATGTTTCTAAAAACAGGAATCAGAACCATGAAAGACAGGATTCAAATTTATTGAATAATCTTGCGATGTCTAATCAGTAATGGCACTACATCAAGTGCGTATCCACCGCTGTGTAGTAACGGTTAGCACGTCTGACCGTGAAATGAGGGAACCTGGGTTCAAATCCTGATTGGGACAAGTTACCCGGTTGGGTTTTTTTCCCGGGGTTTCTCTTAACCAATTGAAGAAAAATTGTTAGGGTAAAGTAAGGCGTTGGATCTCGGACTCATTTCGTCATCATTAATTCACTTATCATCCATACCAGAGCCCGGGTTAAGTTCACGGTATGGCTGCTGTACTTGTACAAGATCACGGCCGTTTTGCTACTCAATCATTCACAGAATAAGAGTGATGAGGACAGTAAACCTCAGGCTGCAGTGTAAAGACTGGTCACAATAAACCGAGAATGGAAACAACGAGAACGGAAATATTGTTAAAATAAATGTATTTCAATGTGAGCATTCACGATTAACTTTCACGTTCCCGATCCCGGACTCCGGAAGCTTCTCGTGAATTGTGAATGCTCACATTTAAATACATTTATTTTCACAATATTTCCGTTCTCATTCTCGTTGTCGTTTCCGTTCCCGGTTTGTTGTGGACCCAGCCTCAAGCCTTCGGGTCCCTTCTCCGTATAAAAGGGGGGGGGAATAAACTGCATTATTGTCTAGCGTCAGATCTCGTCTGTGATCTAGGTGATGCCATTCTAGACAATCGATGTGAAGTTCTCATATTCAAACTTGACTGAGGTGGTGGAGATTCTGAAGAATATCAGGTGGTCTCATGGCAAATGATAGGACTCCTCTTGCTTTTAACAGTTCAATCAACGCTTGAGGTTCAAATCTGTCTTCGGATAGTTGACTAAAGAAAAAAAAAGTTTTTAACTCAGGTGGTTATTCAGCGTCGAAATTCAACGTGGGCAAGAAATGGCAGAACATTTCTGCCTAAAGCCTTTTTTGAAGGACAGGGTGCTTTTACGTGAGCGGGACCCACAGCTTTAACTTCCAGAGGAAGCCATTGCTAGGGATTTTGTCGTCCTTCAAAAATCTATCGCTCTGGAACGGGTTTGAACTCGCGGAACTCTGATTCAAAGACTAAGATGACTTCTTCGTGCGGTAGCCTGACCATGTGTTGCTTATGATTAGCCGTCTGTCGATTATTTAATGACGTTGTATGAACTACGAGATTGTTTACTGTCAACGGATAGCGAGATGCTATTCGGCCTAGGAGTCGCCATGGGATTACTTTATATTCGCCTTACAGTTGTAGAAAACCCAAGAAAATAACCAACCAGATAATCAACGCAAGCGAAAATGGAACTAATGCCTTAGAACAGTGGTTCTTAAACTTTGAGTTCGAGGACCCCTTTCGTATTATGTACATTTTGTCGGACTCCTGAACACATGAACTTTTATACCTTTGCTTAGGACTAGGTAAGAAAATCTTTCTATGTATATTAGGTATTCATTTACAAATTGTTACTGAACTCCTGTTTAATTTACAACCGTTGCAAAAAATTAGCTTTCTTAATAACAAAAATATTTATAATATCAAAATTTTTTCTGAGAATTGAGATACATTTATTGTTGAAATTGCATGGTACTTTTATTATATTTTTTATAATGAAATAACAAATCAGATTTTAGTTTAAAATTCACTTGCGGTCCTCTATTAGGTCCCGGACCACCAAGATTTCGCGGATCATAGTTTAATAATTACTACACTAGATTACTCTTAATCAGCAGGCAAATGCACTTACCGTCTGAGCTACGCCAGTGGCCTATGGTCAACTGTTCGCCCCATGTATCCACCACAAATATATGGCGATGTGCGTTAAAACGAGAAGTCAAATTTCCAAAAATTCTCTAGGCCTAAACGTAGTTTCCTGTACTAATAACACTTGTCCTCATATCACGAAATAGATACTCGCTCACAACACCATATCACACTCTCCATTTCTAAACACAGAACATCCTCCTACTTTTTACCTTTCACCGTCTCTGCAGCTCATCTCTAGAACTCTCCATCACAACATGTCAGAGAATGTCGGACATTGTCTAGTTTCAAGAATAAACTAAAGTTGCACTTTTTCAATTCAGTTTCCTTTCACTTATAAGCCCTTTTCTCTGCGATAGTTTTGTAAAAATATGTTTTTTTTCTTCCTTTTTTTATTCTCTTGATCGCCAGATGAATTTATTATCGTACCCTTTTTATTGATGATTCTACTTAAATTTCATATTTTTTATTATTATTTTATTACAATCCATTTGTTGTATCCTTCCTTACGTTTTTCCCTGTTAACTATCTGTACAAACTGAGTTGCTTTTATTATTATTATTTTATTACAATCCATTTGTTGTATCCTTCCTTACGTTTTTCCCTGTTAACTGTTTGTACAAACTGAATTGCTTTTATTATTCTAATCTTTAGATTTGTGTTTTACTTTCTTTTTTCTATTATGGTATTATTTTCATATTGTTTAATGTCGATTTTGTTATGCTATTATTTTTTTTGTAATATGTTAGTATCCTGTTCCTGAACTTTTTGTTAAATTTTCACTCCTTGTATATTTTGTCACGTGGTACAGTGTAAAGAAGGCCTTATGGCCTTAACTTTGTCAGTATAAATAAATAAATTATTATTATTATTATTATTATTATTATTATTATTACTATTATCATCATTATTCATCATCATCATCTTGTTATCTCGTGAAAATAAAACATTCGTAAAAATTCTGACTATTTTTTTGCGTTTTGTGAAATGAAATGTTATTAAAACTCTTTTCTTGGATCGAAATGTACATAACTTGCGTAATTCCAAAAGTCAATCACTGTGTATTCTAAGCACGTGCTTGTGATCTGCAGAATTAGTAGCTTGCATTTGATACAGTGTTTTCTATTTCACACAGTTGCATCTTTTAACATTGAATAATGTTTATCTTAAAGTCTGGGCTAGACACAAAAATGTAAGTCACGCTTATGCGTAACATCGTTATATGCCAGTAACTCAGGACCTGTATGTAAATTAAAGAGTAAATAAAGCACTTTCTATCTATGCAACTGATTTTATTTCATAATGAATATTTTACACATTGTTACACAATTACTGAAGACATGCAACAATTTTCGCTCACTCCTCTCCTTCAGTTGCGATTGAAAAACAGAAGTTAACACGAGCTATTCAATGTTGTATTCAGATTTTAGCTAGCTTTTATGATTTAAGAGTTTTGACACAATTTGTTAAAGCTTTATGTTGAATCGAATAATAGTTAAGTAGTCCGATTTGTAGTCCTCTACAGGTAATATAATTATCTTGTGATGGTGGGAAACAAGCGTTCTGAAGATAGGCGCGAACGTAAAATTCAAAATAGCCTACATATCGATGGCTAAGATATTATACCTCATATGTGTAAATCTGCAAATGAACAAAATAATTTTCTTTTCAATTAATTTTTCTCAAAATAGACAAACTGTTTATGTATTTTTCTGCATTTCAAGATCTTCTACTCGACGACAAAATAGGCCTACTAGTTATTATTATTATTATTATTATTATTATTATTATTATTATTATTATTATTGTTGTTGTTGTTATTATTAATTCAAATACTAATTGATTTCTTTTCGTTATTTACTTACTAATTTATTTATTCGCAAACATTTTCATATATCTATTTTTAGTGGGTTATTTTACGATGCTGGTATCAACATCTCAGGTTAATTAGCGTCTGAATGAGATGAAGGTGATAATGCCGGTGAAATGAGTCCGTACTCCAGCACCGATAGTTACTAGCATTTGTTCATATTGGGGTGAGGGAAAACCCCGGAAAAAAACCTCAACTAGGTAACTTGTTCCGACCAGGATTCGAGCCCTAGCCACCTGGTTTCGCGGTCAGACGTGCTAACCGTTACTTCACAGGTGTGGGCTAATATCTATTAATTCTGTATTTACTTAATTGATTACTGATTATTTATTTACTTATTTAAATAAAAGTACGTTCTTCATATTACTTTTATAGAATGTTGATGTACTGCGTGTAAGAAGTTAAGGATCGAAGTCTGTAAAAAGGAAACGGTGAAAGATCTTTAGTGGGCTAAACGAAAGTAGAAAGTAAACTCTCAACGCTTTCCTTGAGAGAGGCGAACGCTAACGCCTTTCTTAACAGAACTTGAAAAAACAAAAACCTAACGTTTAGAATATTGCTGTGCACCAAAATGTCGAAAGTCATATAACAACAGTGTTTATTTTTTCTGGTAGTCCCCCCCCCCCCTCTGACAATTCACTACAAGACATAAGAGTGTGACATAGCACATTCTTTCCTTTCACCCCTCACTTCGAAAGAGACTTTTTCAACAAATATTGATATTATATTTCAAAACGTGGCGAAAGCATCCCCGCGTGACCTTGGAACTATAAATGCACAGCGCATCCGGCCCGCGATCTGGAATCTGCTGACCTCTGCGACAACTGATCAGTCGTCGCACTGTGACTCGTGCCACTCGGCCGTGTCCCTCGTTAAGGTCTTTAGCTTCTTCCTCTGAATGCAACTGATGATGCACATTTGTGCAGTGCATCAGTTCCAACTAGTTTTTCGGATTATTTCATCACCACTAGCATAAATGCGAAATCTTTCGAACATAACGAAAATGCGTGTTTTTATAATATATTATATTATTTAATATTATATAAGTTTATATTCTGGGCGTGACAGTCAATAGAGAGGCAAGGTCGACTAGTAGACTGCTGGCTTCTTATTCACATGCCTCAGCGGAGGTGAACGATCATCCAGTCAGTAAGGGGTATGTGTGAGTAGTAAAAGAGCACCCCCATCCTTCATAGCGGGTTCATTATTTCACGTATTACTGTATATTATTTTTATATCTTACTTTATTTCCTATATTATATTGTATTATTTTATATATAAGCTGGTTGCTTTCGAAGTACAAAATGTGCAATCAATGAAAACGCAGAAATTTGGACATTCAAATATGGAACTACTTATATATTTTTATATGATACAGGATAATTTTGTAGAAGGATAGGAGATTCAACACAGTAGCATTTTGTAATAACGAAGAAAAAATTCTTCTTTATATACTTAAGTAGTAAAACACTTTAATTTTCCGGAATTTTAACAACTAATTTTAAAATGTTACGTAGTCTTCTTCTTTCAGTACATAATATGTTAAAAATAGTTCGATAAATATATTCTAATTTATGCAAGCAAAACAATCGATACTGCGGAAAATAGGCAATAGGAATATAATCTATGTTTTTTCTTTTATCAACAGTAATCTCACTAGAGGTTTTAGTTTATCAACAGTAATCTCACTAGACGTTTTGATTTATCTAGAGAAAATCGAAACTCGAGTGGGATTTAATTGACTATTACACGATTAGAAGAAAATATATAAAGATTAGAAGTAACGAAGTACTCCAATACAATAAAATATTAATTGACTTACGAAAATACAACTGTCTTCAAATGTTTTTATACCATCTCAACATTACAAATATTACGCTAGATGCATGCTAGTTGGCAGTAGTGAACAATGCCTTCTCGTCGAGATCTATACACGATGGCAATGTTACTAGTCAAGAAGGCTTTGTTGATTCACTTTCATTTTTATTAAGACAGTTTCATTCCACTTCAATTATCCGAATCCCAATAATCAACGTCACTTGACAGATGATTTTCAATAAATCTTAATATTAAACAATCTCTGATACGTGACTATCCATAATATCATATAGCAGAAGCTATAACATAACCTAACTAATATACACAAGTGTTAGAAAAGTTTTAATTAACGACGATGACATAAAAAATAAACATGAATAATTTTAAAAGGAATAATTATTGAATGTACAATTTTCAAATTTGAATGTGGTTGGTGGCTCAATTGATGTTATATTGGACGTGTGCGTAATAGAAGTGGAACTCGTTGATTTAGGCCTACATGGTGTATTCAACTTATTCAGGATTTCCGAATGAATAATTTTAAAAGGAATAATTATTGAATGTACAATTTTCAAATTTGAATGTGGTTGGTGGTTCAATTGATATTATATTGGACGTGTGCGTAATAGAAGTGGAACTCGTTGATTTGGGCCTACATGGTATATTCAACTTATTCAGGATTTCCGAATGGTGCTCTTCATTTATTTGTAAATCGGATTTCAGAAGATGCATAGGTATGATCAGTGATTTTTATTAATTCTTGTTCTTGAATGCCAATGCGAGTCATATTTGAAACTCCTGTGCATCGACTGGAGTGGTTTGTAATTTTATGTATGTATATATATTTTTTTTTTGACGTCCAGACCAGCGCAGTTTCAAATATTGGCAAACAAAGAAACAAATGCTAGGGACGCGATAAAATTGTGCGATAAGCAGCCGTGATTGGTTGAAATACGTCCTTTCGTACCGTTTTATTGGTCAAAAGTAGTATGACGTAGTAAGAGTGTAATAGTCTAGAGAAAATCAAAACTCGATTGGGATTTAATTGACTATTACTCGATTAGAAGAAAGTATATAAAGATCAGAAGAAATAAAGTACTCTAATACAAGAAAATATTAATTGATTTACTAAAATTATATTTCACTAATCTTAATTTCTCCAAAACGTCTTAACTGAGCGGCCATTTTCAGTTGACTGTCTATGCGGTAAACAAATGACGATCGCAAAGCATGTTTTATGGTACCGTAAAGAATTTGCAGTTTGAAATGTTGGCAAACGAAACAAACGGTAGGGAGATAATAAAAACAGAAGCAAGTACAGTATATAAAGATTAGAAGAAATAAAGTATTCTAATACAGTAGAATAGATATTAATTGACTTACTAAAATTCTATTTCACTAATGTTACCTTCACCAAAACGTGTGAACGGAGCCGCCATTTTCAGTCGACTATCTATGCAGGAAACAAATGACGATCGCAAAGCATGTTTTATAGTAGCGTAAAGAATTTGCAGTTTGAAATGTTGGCAAACAAAGAAACAAATGCTAGGGTAATGATAAAAACAAACAAATGCTAGGGAAGTGGTAAAAATTAAACAAATGCTAGGGAAGTGATAAAATTAAACAAATGCTAGGGAAATGATAAAATTGAGCGATAAGCTGCCATGATTGGTTGAAAGACGTTCTTTCGTGCCGTTTTACTGGTCAGAAGTAGTATGACGTAGTAAAAATGTAATAGTCATAAAAAAAATAAAAATGTTCATTTCATTCTCTCAATATAGGGCTACGGCTTTAGTTTTAAATGTGGTATACAGTAATATTTTGTTAATATCTATAAAAGATTAATATTATTTATTAATTACCTATTAATTTTTAATTACGATGGTTGGGCAATAACCACAACGATTGAATACAATTAGGCGTATAGTTCATACATTTCTCGTGGTAAAAATGTAATATGCAAATGTTAATCAAGGAATCATGTTAGAATATTGTTCAGTTTTTCTTTTCAATAACTTGAAATGTTTTTCTCTTACGTATGCTCGAAAATGTTACGTGCCAAGTTCATTTATGTTGAAGTACGCTACTTCTTAAATTTAACTAAAATAACTGCATCTAATTAGCAATAATTTGTATTTTACCATCCGCGTCTTCAGCTGAAACGAAGGACTAAAAACCTTTTTTTTTTTTTTTAATGCACTCTGTATTGAGCACAAGTTTTCTGTTGGTCACCGTTTTCCGATCTTCACAATTCCCCTTAATTACAAGTTATCAATGATATCACAATTGCTGCGGATTCTAAATCTAAATGGCCAGTAAAACAGCGTGCCATGCAGGTAATCTGGATTCGGAACCCAAGACTTAATTGAAAATTATATTATAAGAGTATTTTGGATAGGCCTATGGTAGGATCTAACATGGACATGTGTATACACAAAAATTAAACACGACTGATGAACTATTTAGTTAATTAAATGAAATAAATAGATAAATAAAAAGGACTTCACTGCGTTAGTGTTTAAATTAGGCCTACATGTGGCGCTATTTTACCTGATTAACTAGTTTCGATAGAATTCAGAGGATAATGGCAATCACGTTGAAACTAGACACTCAGGTAAAATAACACTATAATTTAAATGTTAACGCAATGAAATTGTTATTTGTTTAATTTAAATAACTTAATAGGTCATCAGTGATTATGTAAGTGCTAAAAGAGTGTATTCAAGAATGAATAAATAATAGATTTTAAGATTTCGGAGGAACATGAAAATCGGTTATGATAAGAAGAAAATATATTACAAATAAATGACAATTATAATTGTTGCTTAATAAAATTGATTGGGTCCACACCTGTGGAGTAACGGTCAGCGCGTCTGGCTGCGAAACCAGGTGGCCCGGGTTCGAATCCCGGTTGGAGCAAGTTACCTGGTTGAGGTTTTTTCCTAGGTTTTCCCTCAACAACCCAATACGAGCAAATGCTGGGTAACTTTCGGTGCTGGACCCCGGACTCATTTCACCGGCATTATCACCTTCATATCATTCAGACGCTAAATAACCTAGATGTTGATACAGCGTCGTAAAATAACCCAATAAAAAATTTATTGATATAATGTTACTGGTAGTGCACATATAAACTTAATGAAAAGTAAGATTGTAAAATGAAGTCTTGAATTAACCACAGAAAGAAGAAAGGACTGTGATCGTCCGAGAGACATATCGTCGTTGTTCCTGCAATAACTCCTATGTGACATATTTATCGATTTTCAGATTTTTGCTCTATTAAATACCTTAAATAATGATACAGCAAATAATAAAATCTCTTGTATGTAATTATATTTCTTTGTTTGGAAAATGTAAGAATTCACAATCTCCTATGTACGGCTACCATAGGATGAATAAATGTGTTTTTTCTTCCTTCTGAAAAATGTTATGTTTTATACATAGGAGTCATTGCAGGAACAAAAACGATATTCAGATACCGAAACTGCTATCACCTTAATCACTAGGCCTATTCTTACTTGACGGAAAGATATGGTGATTCATTGTTTGTAATTTAAATCCTCTCAAATATAGGCTAATAAAGGTTTTCGATTCGATTAAATAAAGAACAATTAAGAATATTCGCTTTTCTCTTTACTTATTGACAGTTACTCGAGAGAAGGAATCACCTTAGCTCAGTTGGTAGAGGAACAGACCGCGGATTGGAAAACGTGTTTACTTAGTGTCCTCTCAAATTGTCTACCTGTTCTTTCCGTGGCTAAAAGATGGCCGGAGCGTGGTGCTGATTACATTACCTTTTCGTGCGATGTCAAGAAAGCATGTGAGCTCGATTTCAATTTCACCATGAGCCGTACTTTTACTTTACTTACCCCGGAGAAAATTGAATGTATTGCAATCAATAAGGAAATTAATAAGATATCAATTCAAGCTCTGACATGTTGATTCAGAAATTAAAATTATAGTAAATCTATTACAGTTGTGATTTTATCTCTCATCTTTATTGAAGAAATGAATCGTTTGAAGGAGAATGATGTAGCCTACAGATAATAACTCCTAGTTTACGTCTGCTTTACAGCCCATTCATCTTTCCTGGAGGAGAACTGTTCAGAATAAGTTACGCTCCACAATTTAAAATGTTTTAAAATATATTATTCTAATAAAATTGTATTCCTTAATCATCCTGATGTCTCGGAAATGAAATGGACAGCCACCGACGTAGCTCAGTCGACTAAGGCGCTTGCCTGCCGTTCCGGAGTTCCGTTCGGGCGCGGGTTCGATCCGCGCTTGGCTGATTACCTGGTTGGGTTTTTCCGAGGTTTTTCCCAAGGCGAATGTCAGGTAATCTGTGGCGAATCCTCGACCTCATCTCGCCAAATACCATCTCGCTATCACCAATCTAAATAACCTAGTAGTTGATATAGTGTCGTAAAATAACGAAGTAAAGAATGAAATACAGTTTACTTCCGAACCTTGTAATAAATAATCTCAAGTGAATATCACATAATTATCATCTCATTATACGTTCTAGTCACTTACTGTGATTCATTTAATTGGGTTCTTTAGCCCTTATCTCTAAAATTCAAAATAGTCCTGTAATATCCTACTTAAGTGTGGCTGTGCATGCTATACTGAAATCTACCTTAATTTTGGGATTTCTCAGTATTAGAGAACTACATTATGAGATTGACGAGACGTGGGGTCACCGGGCTACACCTACAACAAAAAAGGACATCACTTGTCAGACAAACATACTTACCTGAGGTGAAATTCGAACACTTGACCATGATTGCCATGAAAATTCAAAACTGTGTGCCTCCGTTCTTGCGTACACGAAAGTGCGCTAGATTTATTGAATAAAATCAACATGTATTCGGTGCCTTGTTTTAAACGAGCAGGCGAACGCTTGTTCATCCTATCTCTTGATGAGAATTAATTACTGAATGAACAGAAATGGTTAACATAATACGAGGAGAAATTACTCTGACGTTTCAATGGCCTTGCAAAGGAAATCGGTGATAAGAACGTGAAACACATGTTCTCGCGTTTCGCAATAAATAATTCTTTATAATGTCACAAACTTTTGTGAAGAATTTTAATTTGTAGACAAAATCCATTCGTTTCTAAATAAAAGAGGTGCGTAAATCGTGTTTTAACATAATAAAAACTCAAACATATAGGCTAGGTATAGGTTGAACAGTTTGCCGTGACATTGTTAAGAAAGCTAGCTCAATAGACAGGTGTATATGAATATCAGCTTGGAAAGCGAAAGATTTGTTAAAAGTAAAATCTTAAAGGACAATGTTCGGTCGTAATTTGAATAAATCGTACCATATGCGCAGAGTTCAATTCTACTGATAGAGACAAAATTCAGCGTGTGTCTATCTTTCTCAGTGAAACGTACTGCAGAGTTCGTATAGGTCAGTTTCTGTCAGACGCGTTTCCAATTCACTGCGGGCTAAAGCAAGGAGATGCACTATCACCTTTACTTTTTAACTTTGCTCTAGAGTATGCCATTAGGAAAGTCCAAGATAAGAGAGAGGGTTCGGATTTGAACGGGTTACATCAGCTGCTTGTCTATGCGGATGACGTGAACATGTTAGGAGAAAATCCACAAACGATTAGGGAAAACAAGGGAATTTTACTTGAAGCAAATAAAGAGATAGATTTGGAAGTAAATCCCGAAAAGACTAAGTATATGATTATGTCTCGTGACGAGAATATTGTACGAAATGGAAATTTAAAAACTGGAAATTTATCTTTTGAAGAGGTGGAGAAGTTCAAATATATTGGAACAACAGTAACAAATATAAATGATACTCGGGAGGAAATTAAACGCAGAATAAATATGGGAAATGCCTGTTATTATTCGGTTGAGAAGCTTTCATCATCTAGTCTGCTGTCAAAAAATCTGAAAGTTAGAATTTATAAAACAGTTATATTACCGGTTGTTCTTTATGGTTGTGAAACTTGGACTCTCACTTTGAGAGAGGAACATAGGTTAAGGGTGTTTGAGAATAAGAAGCTTAGGAAAATATTTTGGGCTAAGAGGGATGAAGTTACAGGAAAATGGAGAAAGTTGCACAACACAGAACTGCACGCATTGTATTCTTCACCTGACATAATTAGTAACATTAAATCTAGACGTTTGAGATGGGCAGGGCATGTAGCACGTATGGGCGAATCCAGAAATGCATATATAGTGTTAGTTGGGAGGCCGGAGGGAAAAAGACCTTTAGGGAGGCCGAGACATAGATGGGAAGATAATATTAAAATGGATTTGAGAGAGGTGGGATATGATGATAGAGAATGGATTAATCTATCTCAGGATAGGGGCCAATGGCGGGCTTATGTAAGGGCGGCAATGAGCCTCCGGGTTCCTTAAAAGCCAGTAAGTAAGTAAATCTAGAAATCTTTTCAAATGATGTGAAATTTGCATTAGTGAGTTTGGTCAACAGTTACAGCACTTGTTACAAGGTATGCCAATAAATTACATTAAAATGTAATGTGTAAGTCTCGATATTTTATTACCGAAAGCTGACGCGCTGAATTACCTCTAAACTGGCTGTTACTTGCCCAGATCACTTTTCGAACGGCGCCGTACTAAGCGAAACCTGTTTCCGGGCGTACACAAGTGTGTTGTATAAATTTAAAAATAACCTTTCATCCTATAAAATAATATAAGCTAATATAATATATGAGTAACTGTTTTTACGATGTATACAAAATTGCCGTAGTCACAGAATCAAATTTTGCCAGCCACAAAACACATTGCACTTTTCTTCGGACATCCATCTTGTTTAATTAACTGTAACAATGAAAATTAATATATTCAATTTTGTTTCCTTCAGTGACTCAAACTTGGACGAAAATTTTTGAAAGTTTCATTTTCATCTGCTCCGTATAACATTTCTACCTCTATTCATTCAAAAAATATAATCCTCTGAAACCTCACCATAACTTTTGGGACACAGTGTACTTACGGAATGAATCCGTTACATGTATTGCTTGTACAAAATGGTTACAACTGCAAGATGTGCCAGTCGCTTGTTTTTGAAGCTGGTGAATCATAGCAGGAATTTAAACTACATATATTGCCAATCTCTTCAACGAAATGCTGGAATTATACCTTGAAATAAGTAACTCCTTCCTTCTGAAGAATATGTTTATATACTTTATTGCATTATAATTAATATATTGATCTGTAGTTGCGTTCTGGCGTGGGTTCAATTCCAGTTTGAGCTGATTGTTTGGTTAAGTTTTCTTTTTGTGATTTTTCCCTACCATAAGACGAATGTCAGGTAATCTATGACGAATCCTTGGCCTCATCTTACGAAATATCATCTATTGTCTTCAAATAATTAAAGTATAATTCTTTAATTCTAACAAGTTCGAGTTATAGATAAAATTCGTGAATATTGAATACGATCGAAATCAAGCTTAAAAAATGTTAATAAATTTAACTTACAGATTTAATGCAACAATTCAATTAACATTCAGGTTTCGGCATACAGAGAATACTTCAAAGTCATAGAGCTGTTAGGTTTTCTATATGCGGATAGTTAAAATTATGGCTTATGTGATACAAAAATTGAGACAGGGAGCTCAAAACCCCACTAAGTCCAATTTTTGACAAAATTGAGTTATGGGCTGGATAATGCATTTTAGTTTGTCCCGCATGCGTGGAAGGCAAGAATACACTAATATCGACATTCATCTGCATTCTGGGGACTCGTGGAAGTCTGAACACCACTTACTCCATAGAATAAGAGAGTTTTTGCATTCCAAGCTTAATTTCCCGGTAGGTGGCAACACTATCGCTCAACCAGCTGAGTAAAATGATACGATACGGTATTCAGAATGTCACAAAAATCTATGAAATCCATGTAAGTGAGACTATTAAAGGCACAATATCGAGTCGATTAACTTCCAGAAACCCAATACAGATTCATCATTCTCCAGTCAACTAAAGTACAATTCAGCATTGCCATTGAAAGAAGAAAGCAAAAGGACTTGCAAAATTTAATGCAGTTTATTTCTGAGGAAAGTATGATGAATTACCAAACTCTGTTTGCGGACAGTAATAATCTAGAATCGAGATACACAGAAAGAACATGAGAGTGAGAGAAAAAAAACAGAATACGTAACATGAATGAGACTGTGTTAACATTTAAATATTATTTGAGGTTTTATTTGTGTATATTGATGTGTTTTATGGTAATTTGTGATTTTCTGTCTCATGTATTGAAATTAAAAAAGTAGCAGTGTTAATCTTAATAATAAACTTCCATTTTCTCGTATATTCCAATGTTTCATAAGGAAATTACGATAAACTTATCTTTTTTTCTTCACATGGCTTATATTTATTCACGTTTCTTAATTCATACACTGTGGAAGTTAGAAAACCACCAACTCCAGCAGTGTTTATTTCAAGTAGCGTAAGATAATGTAAAAATTTAGGTTTTGAAGTAGGCCTATTCAATTAATAAAGAATGTAATTTTACACGATATTAATAGATAAATGTATAATATTCAAAGTTAGTAAGAGAAATAATAAGTTTTTTCTCTCTCTTGTAAAATTTGGTTTATTGGAGTTAGGAAGTTTTTGATTTCCCTGTCTCAATTGATGGTAATATCTGTTGTAGTTTGAAGGAATATTTTCCAACCTATTTCTGTTGGTCAAGTTGTTAAGGAATATGTTAATAGCTGGCCCTACTTCCAGATTCTACTGTTAATTATTATGTTTACGATTCCAGTTCCTTCTATAAAAAATTAAATATATCTGATAAAACTATGCAGTTCTCAGTGCTCAACATTCATGAGGTTGAAACTGTAATCATTTCTTCCTCGTGAGGGAATGTTGTTCTCTTAACCGTTGTATTCCTTATTCCAAAGGAACTAATAAAGTGAAAATATAATTTTAAAGCTTAATCTAAGATCATTTCCAGTAGGTTTGGAATCTTTACAACAAGATCGTGACTGTGAAAAATGTAATTGTAAATCATACAACAGGTGCAATGACTTCTACAAGTGCAATTAAACCAGTCTCTCTATTCTGGATCGATTGTGCGTCATCACTGCGAACATCAGCACACTTTGCTTCTAATTGAGTTCTTTTTACTATTTACGATTGAACAGGTTTCAGATTCTTCATCTCACATTGGAAGAAAAGTATTTCACATAGACATTTATTCTGAAGTTCTGTGCCTGTAACAATTAGATTGAATAAGAATTCTTATGAATATGTATGATAAGAACTTTCTTGTGTTAAATTTTAACATACCTTGTTAACATGTTTCGACCTATTTTCGGTCATCTTGGCCCCTCTTGTTTCCTGTGTGGGTGCGTTCGTAGGAAACAAGAGGCGCCAAGACCAACAACGACCAGTTCCGAAGATGTGGGTGCGTTCGTAGTGTAGAGTCTACACTACGAACGCACCCACACAGGAAACAAGAGGCGCCAAGACCAACAACGACCAGTTCCGAAGATGACCGAAAATAGGTCGAAACATGTTAACAAGGTACGTTAAAATTTAACACAAGAAAGTTCTTATCATACATATTCCGAAGTGATACAGTATTAAAAGTTGAGTAATCAAGATGTATAAGAATTCTTAGCATGGATTCCTGTGAAAGAGAAATTTAGTCTGGATTCCGTGTCAGAATTTACGATACACAGAAAAATTTTGAATTGAGGCGATTCTAACCAAAATTTGTTTGCCATTTTTCGCCGGCGAGAAATTAAATTTGCTTGTTTACTTCGCGTTTAACCCTATCATCGGGGGATATTAATTGAGTTTTACATGTTATCTCATCACAGTAGTGTAATTCTTTATACTGCCAGACCAACCGAAACCAAGAAGGTATTAAACGACTACTTCTGGAAGTTATAAGGTATACAATAGCTGGTGCAAATAACCAGTTAAACCAAACCAACCAGTGACGTTTTATGTACTGGCTCACATGGGAACGTGAAAATTAGAATTATTTTTATCAAAGTAGTAGTTACTTGATACTTTAAAAACTATACAGCTGTGCAGTTTTAAGCGTGAAATTTATTTTTGTTTACGTTTGCAACTATCACTCCTGTGAGCCTAACATAAACTTTTTAAAACTATAGAGTTGTCCATTTCATCTATCTAAAATTAAGCCTAGTGAAGTATTATCTAAATTGTGATCGTGTATGGAAAAAAACTTTGAAGACGGCAGCGACTATTAAATAATCCCCTATGGCAGTGATGGTAAAGCAAGCGCATTTTTATGACCTTGACGTCATGGGAGGCCATCAAGCGCTAGGTATGGAAGGACGAAGGATTATGTGTAGGCCTATGAATAAGCAGCCTGTTGGATTAAGAAAGCATTGGTGCACAAACTGCTAAAGCAACGTGAAATTTTATGTCGTCATTTTTATATGGCTTCTTTCTGTTAGATAAATACATCTACCTACCAATAAAATAATCCAACGAAATATCGGTATCAGAAAATGTTTTTTTTATCTCGAATAAATAATAATTGATTAAAATCCCGAAGTCTTAATTTAAATTTGTGCAGCTTTTTTTAATACACAATCAGTTTCATAACGTTCTACGTCGTTTAACTATAGACTCCGTTGTCTGTCATATGTATCTTCATCTTTTTATTAATTTTAGTCTCTGTCCCTTCTTTCAAGATTTGTCCAGTTATTTCTTGTTTCATTTCCGTATTAAAGCTTTCAATAGTAGTCGGTCCTCACTCATTCCTGTTTTATGCCAGTTGCTTAGTTTTGATTTTATATTTCGTGGTATGTATCAGAAGTGCCCATAATTTATTTTAGTATTTTGTTCCTAAATTTCTTTTTGGTTAAATTCCGTCCGATGCTATAAAATAAATTGACATGTCAAACAGCATGTTTACTTGCAGCGTTCCCTTTACATTCATTGTGTTCTTTTAACGCAATTTCTTATATTTGTCTTTAAGCAGTGCTTGAGGTTTTACTTTCATGACTTTTACATTATGTATCATAGCACAAAAACGTTCATGCTTGAGGCGGAACAGGAGTCCGCAACTGGCTGTGCCTTTCATTGTAAGCCACTTGTGCGTAGCTGTAGGCCTACATATTTCTCAGCAAATTAAATGATGCAATTTATGGGGTCACAAAATCACCTGCAGTAAAAATCATAGCGTTAGATAATTTTTATATTACTTAAATAAATCTGTAAAATTCAAGTGTTATAGTAGAATAGTTACCTCTGATTGAGGTTCTGGCTGATACGTATGGGCTATTCCATATGAAATCGATCAGTAAAAAACCTCGCATTTTTTATAATCTAATTTTTTCCCTATTTATATAAGGTGCTGAGGAGAGCGCATGTTCAAAAATGTACTATCGAAAGTCAACGGTTTTCGTATTGCTGAGCGACAAATTTAGCGTATTTTATAAAAACAAGCCTCTTTCAGCTCTCAGAACTCTGGAACCATTTACTGCAGAACATTGAACGAGAGCTCATTTTGAAGCTGACATTTGGTAGGTTATGTTAAGAAGTAATCCTTATTTTTATTTTACACAGAGAGACAGATAATCTGATTTTACTTACTTTTAGGCTTTTTGCCAATTTGCATAATTATAAAAAAATATTGAGAAAAAACCTTGCATTATTAAGAGGGATTCGGCATTATTTGCTTAGTGGTATGGCAATAAGTTTCGAGGGTATTAAATAGATTATTTTCACACGCCTGGACTTGAACGGCGCAGTACCGCACGCACTGGCCGAGAGCTGAAGATAAGCGAGCGTTGGGCATCATTTTACTCCTGTGTTTATGAAAACTTGCGATAAAGCTAGCCCAGCTATGCGCTACTAGACGAAACATCACGTGTTTGTCTCCTGGCCTTGCTTGTTTCGGCTAGCTCCCATCTCACAGTCAGCTGGTTAGTTCACACGCGTACTATTTATTTTCTTTATTTGATATTTTCAGTACTTTCTTATCAACATACCATAAGTAAAAAATAGGTGTTTATTTGTACTTTCAATGTGGAATCTAATTATATATTTTTAAAATATTTTTTCCTTGGCAAAGGCATCTTAATGAGGAAAAATCTAAATTTCTCCATTTCCATAAAAAGTAAGAAAATCTGTTTATATGTCAATATAAACTTTAATTCCTCAGCATCAAAATAAACCATGATTTTGATAATTGGGTGAAAGGGTTTCGGAGCTACAACAGTTTAAAGTTGCTAATTTTATGAAAATACGATAAATTTAAATATTTTAAATTTAAACACTATGAAGTTCTGATGCCTCAAACTTTGCACAAAGCATTTTATCACAGTTCTCTACGTACAAAAAAAGTTTCATTGTATTTAGAAATTGTAAGGTCAATTTTCTCTATATTTCGGTCGATTTGAGATGGAATAGCTCGTATATCTATTATCAGGCAGTACATCTCACCTGACATGTGTCAGAGGAAGAACAATTGTTTGTATGCATCTGAAGTTTGATTAGCGGAATTTGTAGCTAATCGGCGATGTATGCATTAGAGGGGGAAAGAAACTGGCCACCCTACCCCATTATCTCCTGACCTAGTTGCCTCATGAGTGATGCCTTATTGGTGTTACTTATGAGATTCAAATCTGTCTTCGTACAGTTGACCGAACAACAACAACAGTAGAATAGTCAGTAAATGGGACGATATGCATTGCCAACGAGCACCATCAGAACCATTTGAGACAGTCTTCATATTGTCTAACTTCAACACATAATCTCCATATTCTCTTGCTATTTGAGATAAGAGTACGCTATTGTTACTACTTCTGCTGATATTTCATAATGACAATAAATGTAATGATGAAAGTATTATATTTTTATTATAAATGTTATTTTTAATTATGTTTTATTTAACGACGCTCGCAACTGCCGAGCATATATCAGCGCCGCCGGTGTGCCGGAATTTGGTCCCGCAGGAGTTCTTTTACACACCACTAAATCTAGTGACATGAGCCTGTTGCATTTAAGCACACTTAAATGCCATCGACCTGAGCCGGGATCGAACCCGCAACCTCGGACACAGAAGGCCAGCGCTATACCGTCTGTGCCACCCAGGGCGACTATTTTTATTATATCTAAAACAAATTCAAGAAGAAAACTTAACAAATAATTCGCCTATCTTGACTTTGACTCGTTGTTTCATATATAGGTTACGGTATCGAATAGTCTCCTGTCTTTCCAATCCACACTTACTTTCTTCAGAATGTCCATCAGTTCGTTCCAGTCCACTCTGTCAAACGCCTTTTCTAGGTCCACAAATCCTAGCTACATACACTTTTTTATTCTTCTCTAGGTATCTTTCGCCGATTGTTCATAATAGTCCAATTGCATCCCTTGGACCTTTTCCTTTTCTGAAGCCAAACTGCTCTTCTTCCATCTTAGAATATAAATGTCGATTCAGTATTCGCAGGAGAATCTTCGCCGAGTGCGATATCAGACCGATAGTCCTGAACTCCGTACATTTCTTGGCATTATTTTTCTTCGGTATTGGCAGCAAGACCGTCTCTGTAAAATCTTCAGGCCATTCGCCTTTCTCATATATTTCATTGACTAATGATAGAATTTCCTTCTTATCTTCATCCAAGTATTTCACTAACTCAATGGGGATTCCATCAACTCCTGTTCCCTAAGGGCTAGTTCTACTTCTTCTCTTAAAATATAAAATCCTTTTTCTTCTTCTGATACGGTAGCTCGTCTTCTGTAGCTAACTTCTCTGGACGATTCTCTTCCTCATGTAACTCTTCTACATATTTCGTCCAATTATTTATTTTGGATCAAAATGTTTATAAAAGTTAAATTTTATGTATAAGCCTATATTTGTTTGTGAGATACACAATTATATTTCTTTATGATTATGTTTTTCGTTGGAAAAATATATTGCTTACATATTTTTGTACGTACAGTAAAATGTGCATTTTTATGCGTGTCTGAAAAGTTACAAAAAACTACTCTTTACGGTGACACTATCGGAAGAAATATAGAGATCATTCTACTGTATGATACGCATCTAAATTTGACAAATATATTATTTTCCGTATTTTTGTAATATTTAGGTGCATAAAAGTAAATATTTCAGTTATATCAACAGAAATTGCTTCGAAAGCATCTCAGAATTATACTAGGTGTAGTTTAAAATAAGCAATAGCAAATCAGGTAAATTCATCCGTATATTGTGTTTATTGCATTTGTATTTATTGAAAATTAATTATAAATCATATATTTAGTCCAATTTTTGTGAACTTTATGCGTATTCGTATTCTCTACCTATAATAGTAATGGAACCGCGTTGAGCAAAGCTCTGAACCAGTTATTTTCAAGTGTCTCGTTTTATAATCCTAGCGAGGTCAGCTAAGATAAAAATAGACATCTAATTAAACATTTATTTTCCATTATTCTTGATAATAGCTTTGTTAAGCCTACTTAAACGCACGTGAAATGAAGTTACGATATCATAAATACAGTGAGCGTAAGAAAATTCAATCAAAGCAGCTCAGAATATGCACCACACACATCAGCGACCGAACTCTTCCTCTACGGTTTTATCCCCCTTCCTGAGTTCTTATTTGGGATTTATTTCACTTTACGCTAGATGCACTCACGCCGTAACTTCCTTGACATAAACTAAACACGACAACAGGCCTCAATCTACATTCTACAGCTTGAGACCACACACGCTATCTCAATGACAGCGGACAAACTTCCACTTTTTAGGCGTGATTCGAAAGCACGAATATGGCTTCTATGCAACTTTGAAGCTGCATAAACTTGTTAAACCGGAAAAGGTTCTTCACCTGTAAGAAATGTCCTTAATATCACGTATGCTATAGCTGAAGTACACAGATTTTTAATCCTGTTTTGGGTATGGACGTTAGTCCTTTATCAGTGAGACATCTTGTATTTTCTTAAGTAATGATGCGACAATGTATGCTGTAACTTCATAAGTGTCACTATGTGCCAGCTTCTACCATCTCGGTAACTCAATTGGCAGACTGCTGACCCAGGTTCGAATCTTGGTGATGGCTGAGTCATATTTGTTGTGGACAAATCTGAGATTTCTAAGTGTTCTCCTCGGGCTGCTCCATTTCAATATTCCTTTATCAACTAGCACACAGTTGCTAGCCAAAATTGTT
This sequence comes from Periplaneta americana, assembly GCF_040183065.1. NCBI lineage: Eukaryota > Metazoa > Arthropoda > Insecta > Blattodea > Blattidae > Periplaneta > Periplaneta americana. The sequence continues at coordinate 59,097,710 of NC_091125.1, read as the reverse complement.
AGACTATTTCATTGAGTCAGAAAATGTTTATTTATTGATTTAAGGTATTCTGTGACAATTGAAATGTATTTTCTTTTCCTAAATCAATATAATTATTTGATTTTGTAAGTCTGATCTTAAGCTCTTAATATAATAATCTTCATTTTTACATTCTAGAATAATCATTTTCATTCCCTCTTACAGGCTTGACACTATGGAAGCTGTTTTTCTGTTATAGTAAGAAGTTAAATAAAATGTCCACATACCATATTAATAGGCCCTATCAACCAGACTCTTTCGTATATACTTCTACATATAATATACATATAATATATGTAATATTCAATTGTTGTTTGTTTGTTGTTGTTTAGTCAACTGTCCGAAGACAGGTTTGAATGTCATAAGTAACACCAATAAGGCATCACTCATGAGGCAACTAGGTCAGGAGATAATGGGGTAGGGTGACCAGTTTCTTTTCCTCTCCAATGCATACATCGCCGATTAGCTACATATTACACTAGTCAGACTTCAGATGCATACAAACAATTGTTCTTCCTCTGACACATTATCAACAAGTGAGATGTACTGCCTGATAATAGATATAGCCTACGTATCAGCCAGAACCACAATCAGAGGTAAATATTCAATTATGCATTTAAATTTCAAACAATACATTATTTGCCATAGAAGGTCAAAACTGCAAGCGCTGTAAGAGAGAATGAAAACTGTTTTACTAGATGGTGCGATAGAAGATAATAATATAGGGTACACAAAACCTATTTGGAGTCCACACTTGTGGAGTAACCGTTAGCGCGTCTGGCCGTGAAACCAGATGGCCCGGGTTCGATTCCCGGTTGGGGCAAGTTACCTGGTTGAGGTTTTTTCCGGGGTTTTCCCTCAACCCAATATGAGCAAATTCTGAGTAACTTTCGGTGCTGGACCCTGGTCTCATTTCACTGGCGTTCATCTCATTCAAACGCTAAATAACCTCAGATGTTGATAAAGCGTCGTAAAATAACCTAGTAAAATAACCTATTTGGAGGAGAATGGCATCCATGGCTCTTCATCTGACATGTTTTCTTCGTACGAAGTAGAATTTGCATCATTAGATGCATCTTAGATGTATGTTTAGCTGAAAGAAGCTTTTGCAGTTTTTCCTTCAGGAATAGTGGGAAAGGAACTTGCCACCATAACACACAGTCTCCTGGTATAGTTTCTTCATGAGTGATAGCCTACTGGTGTCATGAGGTTCAAACCTGCCTTCGGACAGTTGACTAAACAACTAACAACCTTCAAGAATGGTGATGATTTTTTCTTTGTACAGGTTTCATTCTGGTTATGAGAAAATCTGAATAGGCTCTAATAAAATTTAACTGGTCTAATATGAGTATATTCACGCGAATTTGCGGATACTATTTTAATTTTATAGAGTCAAAACATTTATCATTTTATTATGTAAAAAGAAATATCGGGACTTACCCTGAAATATAGCAAATACTTTCGACTTAATTTTGAAACTGGCACATAAATTACTAACAGATGAACTTCTTCAATGGAGCTTTAACTGCTTAAAAATCAATGCAGTTGTGATTAAAATACGTTACGTATATTCTCATGTACCCTCTTCAGCACAATTCATAGCTTTAATAAATGTACCGCTTTCCGAAACAAAATTCACCCTGAGTATACACGATCACACAGTGTCGAGAACAGGTGCTTGCACTATCAGAGACGACCGAATTTCGACTGACTGGAGTGCTATGCTGATAATAAATAGGAGGGAAAATGGATGCTGTGTGGTTCCCTAACTATTCAATTGTCTCATGTAGTAATTAATTTCTACCGGAGACAATTTAAATCGACTTTTGGCCGGCTAGATTGAGCAAATATACCCCAACGTTCCAACGTGTGGCGTTCAGATGACATCACTCTGAGGAGACATTGCACGCTTTCGAGGGTTGGGAGAGCACTCTAGTGCTTCTCTACCGGAACCTTGAGACGTACAGGCTGAATCGACAGGTGACACAATATATATAAATCACGATATCTAAAAAAGTGCCACCGTTCGGATTTCAAAAATCAATAAGACTCAATAAATTCACTAGAGACTGCGCTGTTAATCTTCGGGCTCCTCCATACCAAAAAAAAAAAAAGTAATTTCAAGTGTCCGATCGAGAAAATGCTACATATGGGCTTAGGATGAGCACTGCCAGGGACATGAAAACCATAGAAAAGCATTTCTTCCCGCCAAACTATAACGATGTCATTGGAGCCATTGTAGTACAATTCAGGTAAAGATTTATTACAATTCTGCTGGAATGAAAAGTTAGAGTGAAATTAACCAATTAACATTATACTGTACAATATTATAATGTTTAATGTAAACACGGATTCTCTGCTGTGACCGAAGAACTAGTATTTCCAACTACAAATCGAGAAAGTCACATAGGACTATGACTTACAGACAAATAGTTTTCTTTCTTCTCAGGAATCGCGTGTTCTGGGCCTTGCTCATAGTTGATCACATGGCCAGTGAATTACGGTGCATGTTGTTCTCTATTGCTGGAATAAAATCCCTATAAGAATTTGAAGTTTACCCTTATAGATTCCACATAAAATCCCACATAATGAACCGCTGAGCACTACAGTACTCATACCAGGGCAAATAAATATTTTTTCAAGTTATTTAAGCTTTCGAAGCGCCCTCCTTCATCTATTATTCACTGGATAGCTGATGCAGAGATACGAAGATGTTCCGTATATGATCTGCAGCACCAAAAATTGGTCGAAGCAGCCCTTCTCTAGTACCAAACACGGTTTGAGACACTAAGAACTTCATATGATTTCACAAAAAAAATTAGGCATAGTGGTATATGGGGAACTCGGTGACTGTTTCAGTGTCAGCAGTAGAATAAAGCCTTGGTTTTTCTGAACCGACGTATGCGAGTTGCGAGGTGCGATGCCCGTCTCGCACAAATCCGGACTACACGAGAGACAGTGAGTGGTTTCTATAACTGCGAGGTGCGACGTCTGCGTACCTCGCAGACATAGAAACCACTCACTATCTCTCGTGTAGTCCAGATTTGTGCGAAGCGGGCCTCGCATCTCTCAACTCGCATGCGTCGGTTCAGAAAAAACAAGGCTTGAAGTGTAACGTGAACTAGACTCTGATTTATTATTGGTGTACTACCACTCATCAGGTATAGAGCAAAGAAACGCAAAATATTCTAATTTGTCTCTCGTGTTTAGCCACTTCGTAAAAAATGTTTTTTATTTGACATTTAACGACGCTATATTAACTACGTGGTTATTTATTGTTGATGGGATTTGTAATAGCGAGATGATATTTTGCAAGATGAGGCAGAGTATTCGCCATAAATTACCTGACATTTGCCTTACGGTTAGGGGAACCTCGGAAAAAACCCAACCAGGTAATCAGTACAAGCGAAGATCGAACCCGCGCCCGAGCGCAATTTCGGATCTGCAGGCAATCGCCTTAGCCGACTGAGCTACGCCGTTGGCTGTAAAGATTGTTAAACCGATGCAACGTAACTCAATATCTTCCTGAAATACTGTAAATTCCTTCTTAAATAATCTGTGTTGTGTAACATATACTTATGTAACAAAGTCATGCCGAGAGGAATCGTGAGCTCTACCTGTTAAAAGTGACTTCTTCTTAGAAAAATATGTAGTTGAGTGAAACATAAGTCATTTGGAGTAATGCTATTTAAACATAGACTAATTAAAAGGAAAATTTAGATCCTGTGATCACTGACATTTTTTTTTTTTTTTTTCCACTTCATGGCCGTATATCAATAAAATGTAATTTATAGTATCTATTTTTAGTTTTAAATAAAGTCTTTAACTATTAAATATTCTCATTAAACATACGACACCAGAATGTTAAATATACAGTAGTAGATAAGATTGCTGTTCTTGATATAGGCCTAGTCGCCATTTTCTCAGTAAATTATCGACAGTAATACTGCAAGTGCTAATAGTTTTCTAATGTTCACCGCTGTGGAGTAACGGTTAGCGTGCCTGACCGTGGAACGAGCGGGCCCGGGTTCAAATCCTCCACCCATTAGGAGTAAATGTTGGAGAACTTTCGATGTTGAACCATGGACTCATTTCGCCGGCATTATCAGCTTCACTTCACTCACAGTCGGACGCTAGTTTACCATAGCACTTGATAGATAAAGCTTCGTAAAATAACCAATTACAAAAGGTTTTCTAATAATTTCGTTGAGTTTAACGAATGTTTCTTGTCATGATAATTATTTCGAGACGAAGGTTATCTCGTCACAAAGAAACATGGGTTTAAAGTGAAATGAAATTATCACGGAAAATTATCACCACGAGTGGTATTCGGTTAGATAATTTCAATTTCCACGCGAAGTGCATTGCAAGTGCATTTCATTTTTTTTTTTTCAAAGCAGAGGCTACAGATACGTCATATCCCAAGCCTTTTGGAATATGAAATTCATTGATAAATATTTGAAAAATCAAAGACATTGCCCTCCTTGTAATAAAAACATATGAATATTTGAGATTAATATCACTTTTTGTGAAATGTGTAAATTATGTCTTTATTTTGAAAATTATTATCAACATAGTCTATACGTAAGGTTTTATTTTTTTTTTTCAAAATTATACATTATGCATTTTATTGCAAACTCACTTCAGTAGTAATTAAGAGAACAATTGTTATAATTAATGACGGCTCAATGTTAACATTGTGTGCTTGATGTAAGCGTTTGATTGCTAGCATATCTCCTTAAACTTTCCATGATATTGGAATTATACACTTGAATTAATTGGCAAAAATCTATTGCTTATTAGTTTTGAGCAGCATGACACTATCGATTGTTATAGTCATTCGAACATCAATAAACCTAGTAATTGGCTAAAAAGTGTTAGAGTGGAATATAATTATCATCGTGTATATAAACCCTACTATCATTAACCTCTTACAAATGGCTTTTAGAGAACCCGGAGGTTCATTGCCGCCCTCACATAAGCCCGCCATAGGTCTCTATCCTGATCATACGTGCTACATGCCCTGCCAATCTCAAACACTTTGATTTAATATTCCTAATTATGTCAGGTGAAAAATACAATACGTGCAGTTTTGCGATATGTAACTTTCTCCATTCTCCTGTGACTTTATCCCTCTTAGCCCCAAATATTTTCCTAAGCATCTTATTCTCAATTCTTTTATGTGAAACATTTTACAGCGTTTTTCAGAAAGTCATTTATTTAATTCCCAATATGCTCAGTCACTTTAAGAGAGCAGTGTATAATAATAATAATAATAATAATTATTATTATTATTATTATTATTATTGTTATTATTATTATTATAATTATAATAATAATTATTATTATTATTATTGTTATTATTATAATTATAATAATAATAATTATTATTATTATTGTTATTATTATTATAATTATAATAATAATTATTATTATTGTTATTATTATTGTTGTTATTATTATTATAATTATAATAATAATAATAACAATAATAATAATTATTATTATTATAATTATAATAATAATAATAACAATAATAATAATAATAATAATAATTATTATTATTATTATTATTATTATTATACACTGCTCTCTTAAAGTGACTGAGCATATTGTTATTATTATTATTATAATTATAATAATAATTATTATTATTGTTATTATTATTGTTATTATTATTATTATAATTATAATAACAATTATAATAATAATTATTATTGTTATTATTATTGTTATTGTTATTATTATTATTATAATTATAATAATTATAATAACAATTATAATTATTATTGTTATTGTTATTGTTATTATTATTATTATAATTATAATAATTATAATAACAATTATAATAATTATTGTTATTATTATTATTATTATTATTATTGTATTGATTGATTGATTGATTGATTGATTGATTGATTGATTGATTGATTGATTGATTGACTTTTAGTTTTGTACTTTAAATGTGCAGATATTTGTTCCGAACAAAAGTAACATTTTAAAACTCCTTTGCAGAACTAAAAGTTACATTTGTTTGGATCAAATTTCTGCACATTTAAATGAGAAAACTAAAATTCTTTTAATCACTTTTATCATAATATACTGCTTGATTACTTGTTTGGGTTTTCACCATTTGCTACTCATCTTGACAAAATATATTTTTAATTTCACCAATTCCATCGACGGAAGGTAACCGCGTAGATAATAGAGCGTCGTTAAATAACCGATTAAAATAAAATACTGAAGTATTCTCATGCCCCTTACAGTAAACGAAAATTTTGTTTTTAGTAAACATTAGCTTTAAATAGAACATACTTCTTCGCGTATAAATATCCTGGAAAATGGAAGAATCAAATGCATATAAAATTGTAAATCAGGTTTTAATTTTTCTATATGTTTAATATACGGTAGGTACATAATGATAAACACAAGATGCTAGTGCAGCTAAATCAAAAACTTAGTTATAAATTATCTGATACCTAAGAGAATTCCAAAATGCACAAAATGGAAAAACCTGAACCTGCAAGTATTCCTCTTCGACGAACTCCACTATGACGCAAACTGTTGTAAGTCACGTGCATAAAAAAATAATTACATGTTACGAAACTTCTTGAAGATGCATAATTCTATAATGCAAGGTTCAGATACTCGCCCCAGGAGTCAAACACACATTTCCGAGAAGGAGGCAAGATTTATAATTAAGTATACCACACGAGCGGTGAACAGCAAATACCAGTCTGCGACATTTAACCACCAATTATTTAATCACATCTCCCCATAAAGCTACATTAATGAAATGAATTGCGTGCGCAACATGTGGGTCGCATAATCAGGACTACTATGTTCCAGGTATACGTTTTAATCGTACGTCTTTAATCACTTATTGCGTCATTATTGGTGACGGATGAGATGTAATGATTATGCATTTTCCTTGACCTTCGGGTATTTCCTTCTGTCGCTGCACTGGTTGTAGCAAGAAAAGATGTTTTGCTGTCAAGGTACTTCCCATTTATTTTGTTTATATTTTCAAGTCGTGGAACTAAAGTCTGTACACATTGCAAAATGTAATGTTCCCTTTTCATTTATTTTTTCCCTTCCATTCTCCCTTTTCTTGACTTAGACTACTCTTCTTCCATCTTCCTCTAGTTTCCTTTTTTCATCTTCCTCTCGTTACCATTCCTTTCATCTTCCTTCGTTTCATTTTCTTTCATCTTTCTTCGTTTCATTTTCTTTCATCTTTCTTTGTTTCGTTTTCTTTCTTCTTCTCTTTTCCTTTTCTTTCATCTTCCTCTAGTTTCCTTTTCTTTCATCTTCCTTTCGTTTCCTTTTTATTTCATCTTCTTTTCGCTTTCTTTTGTTTCATCTTTCTTTCGTTTCCTTTTCCTTCGTCTTCTTCACGTTTCCACTTTGTCATCTTCCTCCAGTTTCATTTTCTTTTATCTTCCTCCCATTTCATTTTATTACATGTTCGTCTCGTTTGCTTTTCTTTCATCTTCGTCTCGTTCCTTTTTCTTTCATCTTCGTCTCGTTCCTTTTTCTTTCATCTTCGTCTCGTTTCCTTTTCTTTCATCTTCGTCTCGTTTCATTTTCTTTCATCCTGGTCTCGTTTCCTTTTCTTTCATCTTCATCTCGTTTCCTTTTCTTTCATCTTCGTCTCGTTTCCTTTTCTTTCATCTTCGTCTCATTTCCTTTTCTTTGATCTTCGTCTCTTTTCCTTTTCTTTCATCTTCGTCTCGTTTCCTTTTCTTTCATCTTCGTCTAGTTTCCTTTTCTTTCATCTTCGTCTAGTTTCCTTTTCTTTCATCTTCGTCTAGTTTCCTTTTCTTTCATCTTCGTCTAGTTTCCTTTTCTTTCATCTTCGTCTCGTTTCCTTTTCTTTCATCTTCGTCTCGTTTCCTTTTCTTTAATATTCGTCTCGTTTCCTTTTCTTTCATCTTCGTCTCGTTTCCTTTTCTTCCATCTTCGTCTCGTTTCCTTTTCTTTCATATTCGTCTCGTTTCATTTTCTTTCATCTTCTTCTCGTTTCCTTTTCTTCCATCTTCGTCTCGTTTCCTTTTCTTTCATCTTCGTCTCGTTTCCTTTTCTTTCATCTTCGTCTCGTTTCCTTTTCTTTCATCTTCGTCTCGTTTCCTTTTCTTTCATCTTCGTCTCGTTTCCTTTTCTTTCATCTTCGTCTCGTTTCCTTTTCTTTCATCTTCGTCTCGTTTCATTTTCTTTCATCTTCGTCTCCTTTCATTTTTTTCATCTTCGTCTCGTTTCCTTTTCTTTCATCTTAGTCTCATTTCCTTTTCTTTCATCTTCGTCTCGTTTCATTTTCTTTCATCTTCGTCTCGTTTCATTTTCTTTCATCTTTGTCTCGTTTCATTTTCTTTGATCTTCGTCTCGTTTCATTTTCTTTCATCTTCATCTCGTTTCCTTTTCTTTCATCTTCGTCTCGTTTCCTTTTCTTTCATCTTCGTCTAGTTTCCTTTCCTTTCATCTTAGTCTCGTTTCATTTTCTTCCATCTTCGTCTCGTTTCATTTTCTTTCATCTTCGTCTCGTTTCCTTTTCTTCCATCTTCGTCTCGTTTCCTTTTCTTTCATCTTCGTCCCGTTTCCTCTTCTTTCATCTTCGTCTCGTTTCCTTTTCTTTCATCTTCGTCTCGTTTCCTTTTCTTTCATCTTCGTCTCGTTTCCTTTTCTTTCATCTTCGTCTCGTTTCCTTTTCTTTCATCTTCGTCTCGTTTCCTTTTCTTTCATCTTCGTCTAGTTTCCTTTTCTTTCATCTTCGTCTCGTTTCATTTTCTTTCATCTTCGTCTCGTTTCATTTTCTTTCATCTTCGTCTCGTTTCATTTCCTTTCATCTTCGTCTCGTTTCATTTCCTTTCATCTTCGTCTCGTTTCATTTTCTTTGATCTTCGTCTCGTTTCATTTTTTTTCATCTTCGTCTCGTTTCCTTTTCTTTGATGTTCGTCTAGTTTCCTTTCCTTTCATCTTCGTCTCGTTTCATTTTCTTTGATCTTCGTCTCGTTTCATTTTTTTTCATCTTCGTCTCGTTTCCTTTTCTTTCATCTTAATCTCGTTTCCTTTTCTTTCATCTTCGTCTCGTTTCCTTTTCTTTCATCTTCGTCTCGTTTCCTTTTCTTTGATCTTCGTCTAGTTTCCTTTTCTTTGATTTTCGTCTCGTTTCCTTTTCTTTCAACTTCTTCTCGTTTCCAGTTTTTCATCTTTCTCTTTGCATTTTAAATAAATATGCTCCTCCTCCTCCTCCTCCTCCTCCTTCTTCTTCTTCTTCTTCTTCTTCTTCTTCTTCTATCTTTACATTGTGCAATCCAAGAAGCATAATGGCTTTTAAATGCCTCAGTTTTGTGTCCGCCATTATTATACTAAGACCGACAACTGAAAACCTACCGAACAGTTGCAAAAATTAAGCTGAGAATTTAAAAATGTATAATATCTTCTGTCCACGACTGGCCACAGAGAAGTTTTCGAAAGTCACTTTCACGTTATTGATCATTCGAATCTAGACATTCAAGTTTTCAATGTGTTCACCAGTAGTCTATGTTATTGCAATATGTTCCTGAAGTTCGTAATTTGTTGATGAGTGTGAAATAACAAATACTCTTTAGAAAGTTATTAAAATCAGCAACTAACATAAAAAATTAATGTAACTGTCTAACAAATTGAGTAATCAGGATGAACTAAGCGGTTATGGAATGTGCTAAGAATAGGATTTATTCTGTGCACGTGGATTGTCTGTTGTCCGTATTCGACAATGATATTGCTTAAGTATTGAGTCCATCACCGACAGTAAAGTGGGCCTCATCTGTTGGCAGTATTCGAGAGAACTATTCCGATTGAACTCCATCTGAGCTAGTACACGTAATGAAAAGTTGTATTAATTATTTTATCTTTTCATAACCGGTTCTTCAATTCAAACGTCATTTGCATTCTATAAGAATACATTTTTAGAGTTTACATAAAATTTTTCAAACATTGTTGTATGTCATTTGCAAGCGTCTGCTTGCACATTAGCACTGCTGACTGAACGTACTTTCTTAGCTATGCTTTGGCTTTCATGAAGAATCTCTGCAACGTGAATGTGAATATCACTAATTCTTGATCTTCCCAATTTCATGTTATCGTGAACTGAACCATTTCCGTCAAACTCCTTAATTAATGCACGATAAGAAAGCATGGTACAAGGGCCGCTTTTCAAAAGCATTTTTGTCCGAAATCTTCTTAATCCGAAAATGTAGTTTCTACCACGTTCATGAAAACATTGTAGCCACCGGCGTGGTTCAGTCGGTTAAGGCGCTTGCCTGCCGGTCTGAAGTTGCGTTCGGGCGCGGGTTCGATCCCCGCTTGGGCTGATTACCTGGTTGGGTTTTTTCCGAGGTTTTCCCCAACCGTAATGTGAATGCAAGGAAATCTATGGCGAATCCTCGGCCTCATCTCGCCAAATATCATCTCGCTATCACCAATCTCATCGACGCTAAATAACCTAGTAGCTGATACAGCGTCGTTAAATAACCAACTAAAATAAAAATTAAAAAAATTAAAACATTGCACCAAATAAATTTTTGTTTCAAGATTAAAAACTTTTTTCTCAAAGTTTTAAAATTTGTGTAATAAAAAAACAAGGGAAATAAGATAAAATTGTTTGTTTTTCGAAGATTAGCCTAATTGTTTTATCATAGCAATAAAAGCATTTGTTTTATCACAGAAAACCTGAATCTCGTTTTTCCCACATCCCATAGCCGTTTAGTTAATATTGATTGCTAAATTTGTTTAGAAATTATATTAATTTCAGTTATGTTAGTTACTTTATATTAGCCCTATACATTCAGTCGTAAATCTTACATAATCAGACTTTCAGTATTTTTCTTGAAATAACTTTATATGAATTATGTATTTCAGTTTCATATATCTATTATCTTATTTTATGAATTTATCATAACAAACATAGCATATGATATTATACTAAAATTAAACAGGGCTCCTATGAGCGCTAAGTGCATTACTAGGGAGGATCTGAAGATCTAATTTTGTAAAGTGAGTAGTAATAGTTTTTAGTTCATTGTCATTTATTTTTAATTTTATCATCGTGCGGTTTAAAGCTGTTGTCAGTTCTATTTTCTATTGGAATACGTTGAGGAAAGTGGTAAAAAGTATATTAAATTCAATTTAGATCAAAGCCACTATGGAATGAACATGAATCTTTTGTCTGTAATAAGCTGTCTCGAGTTTTGTACGTTCTTCGGAGACTTGTGAATTGTGTAAGTCAACAAGTTATTATGAATCTGTATTTTGGTCTCTTTCATTGTCATTTATTGTAATATGTACACATCTGGGGCAATACGTCTAGTATCGGCAAGATTTTTATATTGCAGAAAAGAGCTTTACGTATTATGGGAAGAAAATCTCATTCTGATAATTGTAAAAGCTTATTCCTTAAATATAAAATACTAACTTTTCCTGGAATTTATATCTTTACTTGCCTGATTTTTATAAGAGAAAATGTGGATATTGTAGAAGATCAACCATTTATGTGATGATTTGTGTTTTAAATATTGTCGCACTTCCAAAGCACTGAAAAATTGGAAAACTGGGAATAAAATTGTTTAATGTCTTGCCTGTTAATTCCAAATGTGTTGCTCTTCCCCGTTTTAAAAAAAAGTTCTCTTAAAGTGGTTAACTGATAAGGCTTTTTACACTGTTGACGAGTTCTTTAATGCAGAGCAGAAAGATCTTGTCTTTTAATTTGTAATTTATAATCAATTTTTAATTTGTAATGTTTCTATTTAACAAAGCCTATTGTAATTTTAATTATTAAATGGCGAATAAATAAATATTATTTTTATTTATTATTATTATTATTATTATTATTATTATTATTATTATTATTATTATTATTACGAACGAAGGGACTTACCAAGAAAAGTATCCAGAACCCTTGGAATAAAGATCGCGCATAATCTACTGCCTGGATTTCATTTCGTCTTTCATATTTCTAACTTCCGCAACCATCGCAATAAAATTCTCTCGAAAAGATGCTAGGTGTAATATCTGAGAACGCAATGTATAAATTGAAGCAGCAGAAAAAAATATGTGTAATATAGTCTTTATTTCCTTAAATTATAATAATACACTTTATTATTATATTAATTGGTATGATCGTTTTGAAAATGTAGCTTAGGAATTTCAAGAGTCAGAATACAACCCACAAATTATGTAAACCGATAGTATTTTCTACTTCAATAAATAATTGAACGAAAACTTACACCAGATCTCAAATGACAATGTTGGCTAAAATACGGGCTACAGACCGGTCGCGGCTCTTCAGAGACTTTGAAAACTTGGCCATAGAGATTCAGAGATAACGTTACAGCCTGGAGAAACTTGATGCATGATTCAAGTAGTTCACCGAACTCGATAGACTTCTGACCTCTTAAATAAAAATTACAATCTAAATTGCACTTACTTCCTATTTCATACGTGCATTGTAACGAATTGTTTAGGATTATGTCTTTCAAAATTCCATTCTTTCGCGAATTCAAAATTCCATATAATCATGACTAAAGAACCAATTTAGGTAATAATGTTCAGAATAAGTAAATAGGAAATACAAATTATTCTTCGCCGCATGAACTCTCTATATGTACGCCGGACAACCAGAGAAGCCATGGAAATCTTCTTAAAATAGTTTATTTAAGACAAAATAAAATCTTTCCTCTCTTGAAGATAGATACACATGAATTATGATTTAAGATGATGGATCGGTGAAAATAATGGAAATTCTTTAAAATGTCGTTGATTGTTTCAAAAACAGTTTAATGATTCACATTTCCTTATCTGTGGTTTTTTCACCTCTTTGTCACTTAAGCCTCAACATACGGAGCTAGGCAGTTTTATGGTGAATAGACTACATATTGTGATGTACATGTTTTTATTTGTCGTTGGTTTTCTCAACTTTCTGATTTTCGGCACGTTTTAGAATTCAGAATACTTGAAAAATAAAGATTTTCTACAAATGGCCTGAAATACTGCACAGAAGGTCATAAATATGTTATAAATAAACTGATTTATCATTTTTCTGTACAAATTGAAATGTTGTGACCATCAATTTTCGAATTCGTAATGGTTTAAAAAATAAAACTTAAAATTAGGAACTAGAAAGTTAAATACAGTATTTTTTCCTCAAAAACTTGCTTTCTAAATGCAAAAAGTATATTTCAGTTTTCTTATTCATATAGAGTAATAGCAATAGAAGAAAATTTATTACGGAGATATAATTTCAGTTATGAATATTAGAACTATTTGTACATGTTAATGAATACGATAAAGTTAATAACTTTAAAATTAATTCAGATATCAGAATGAAAATTTATACAATGCATGCCCAGATCGCCTATAATGCATGATAAAAATTTCACTTTCAAAGGACTGCAAATATAGAAGTTCAGAGATCCATTGCCTTGAAATAAACTTTTTAAACTTAAATGAATGAGAATGTTAAAAGAAACTTCCACTGAATTAATCTTAGTGTAAGTAACATTATATATATCGATGAAACAGTCTTACAATATTTCCCATTAATAAATAAAAAATGACTGCTATCCATAGCCACTTTTATAAAAGCTCTACTTGACTTTCAATCAAATATCTATGTTAAGTGTAACAGCATAAATGATCCTTTTAAACATCCGCTTCATATCAGCAAAAAGTTGGATTTATCAGAAAGGTCCCGGTCAAGTATGAGAATGGGGAATACTCATGCCTACAATTTGTATTGATAATGTCGCATAATTACAGTTAAAATGAGACCTTGTTTACTTTTAAGGATGTGATTTTATTTATTTTCAAGTAATTTTCTTTCAAGCATTTTTTTTATAAACTGGACAATATTTTACTCATGAAAGACAAACTTTTTAACAACACCAACCTTCAAAATGGTTGCGGAGTCCCAAATCTGCACAAAGTGAAAGAGAATATTGAGTATTTACCTGGTTTCTTATCTTCTTGCACACCCGAGATGAGTTGGGCTGTAGGATCAACGCGCCGAGATTTAGGTGGGGGCGAGTTGGAGTATTGAATTAACACACCGAAAATTACGTCGGGACGAGTCGGTCGATTCTGGGACGAGACGGTCTATGCCCGCAACAATGGACGCCACACCAAATACTAAAAATCATAATAGATCATCAAAAGTTGTAAGTTTAAGACACTGTAACAATAAAATTAATATTTCTTATTTTTGATTATTTATTTCAAAATATTAGGGGGTGAGAAACTTTCAGACCACCCTGTATATTATTTTAATGTGCTTAATGTATATAATTTTACTTTACTTTTCCAAAAATACTCCCGAGCACAAGCTTTGTGAGCTAATTATAAATTATATATTTTCAATTTTGTGTAAAAAGAGTTCAGTAAATTATTATTATTATTATTATTATTATTATTATTATTATTGCTATTATTATTATTATTATTGCTATTATTGTTATTGTTGTTGCTGTTCTTGTTATTGCTGATATTATTATTATTATTATTATTATTATTATTATTATTATTATTATTATTATTGCTGTTATTAGGCCTATTATTATTGCTGTTATTGTTATTATTGTTGTTATTATTATTATTATTATTATTGTTATTGCTGTTATGGTTATTATTATTATTGCTGTTATTAGGCCTACTATTATTATTATTATTATTATTATTATTATTATTATTATTATTCCTACTATTATTATTGTTGTTGTTGTTGTTTTTGCTGCTGTTATTATTATTATTATTATTATTGTTGTTATTGTTATTGCTGTTATTATTATTATTATTATTATTATTATTATTATTATGAGTATTATTATTATTATTATTATGAGTATTGACTTTTCACCTAGGTGATCGTCGTTTTTATGTGGAGGTAGTCTCTCTTCTACGACTGATGTTACACACACATTCGGAATTAAATAAGCATTTTTGCATCTTTATCGTACAGAAACTGCGAATCGCGAGATGAAATCTAGTAGCATCGCTTGCATTAATGAGTATGAATTCGATGCAAGTGGAGTAATGTTCCGTTAGAAGTGCAGGAATGCGGGAGAAGGGGACTCAGCGGCACGATCTCTGCCAGGAACTGGGTTTGTAGCTGATTTAACTGGTTAGCCAACTCCTGCAAAAATGAACTGCAAAATACTGACATAATTAAGTTCCCTACAACGTAACAAGTCAGCATTTTTGCTGCCCACGAGTTCGCGTGCCTGCAGTTCAAATGCAAACAATTCCTTCACTACTAAACTTTCAGTCATCCTTGAAGTAAACCTTTATATGAAATAAGAAGTTTCCAAAAATATTGTAAGGTGAAATGTATTTGCATTTCTCGTACATTCCATAAATGGGAGTGGAGTGGAACAAGGAGGTATATTTTTCAGGCTTTCCAAACGAAGTGAGTAAAAGTTAAGACAACATGAATTGGGAAATAGAACTGTGGCCTTGTAGAATATTGATCCGGCAGTTCTGGTAGAATACGAAAATCGAGTATTTTACGGTAGAAAGCGTCGTAGAATTAGTAGCACTGATCATAGAAATAAATTTAAATGCATGAATGGGAATTGACGTACTTTTTCTAATTAAGGACTATATATTATAAAAACAAAAGAAATGTCTTTGTAGGATATTAAAATTTGACTCTTAGCTCGTATGAGTGCTGTGGTTAAAATTCACATAATCGGACAAAATGAGATACGTTTCACTTAGACCCTACTTACTTACTGGCTTTTAAGGAACCCGGAGGTTCATTGCCGCCCTCACATAAGCCCGCCATTTGTCCCTATCCTGAGCTAGATTAATCCAGTTTCTACCATCATATTCCACCTCCCTCAAATCCATTTTAATATTATCTTCCCATCTACGTCTCGGCCTCCCCAAAGGTCTTTTTCCCTCCGGCCTCCACAACTAACACTCTATATGCATTTCTGGATTCGCCGAGATACGTTTCACATATATTTTAAATTATGTATTTATTTAGTTTCTTTTTGAGTTCATTATTGTTAATATGTAGATCAGTGTTACATAACTACCCACTATTATTTAAAAGAAAATTTTATTTTATCCATAAACATGTCAGTCCAGTAACGTTTCAGAACTGATAAAAACCAATTTTCTATTTGTTATCCCTTAACTCTCATGTTTATTACTGATTTTAAGAGTATATTGAATATTCACACCCTCATATCTGTTAACATAAATATACCTGACACATTTTACGTATTTTACAGAATTTAACTATTTCAGAACTGACTGCTAATAAAGGTACTCACCGGAAAATAGTTACATATGTTTTTCTTTGTCTAATATAAAAATTACAAATCACCCTTTCACTGCATACTCCTACCATAACGAATAGAAAGAAGCTCCTACACTGGCCCACACCAAACAACTGAAGAACTGGGGCCTGTTTCACAATGTTTACAATCTTTGTAAATTGTAAACTTTGCTTGTAAATTGTAAACTTCTGTTTCACTGTAATGTTGAACTTTACAAAGGAAATCAAATCCTTACAAATTAAATTTTGCTCACTTTACAAGTATTCTGTTTCACAATGAAGAGTCATTTTACAAACGTGTAAATTTTACTTGTAAAATCAGCACATTTTCTACAATACCTCTGAGATGTGTAAAGTTTGATATTGAAACAAATTATGAATAAATTCAATAAAGAAATACTTATTAAATTAATTTTTGAGTAACTGGATAATATTAAGAATTAAACTAAAGCAGTTTTGATGTTATTAAGGAGTTCTAATGACTCAGACGGAGATATGAATTTAGGCCTAATCAGACGAAGACGTATACGTAAAATTCTCCGGGCAAGAATTAATAACACGTTCGTATCATTGAATAAATTTAATGAAAGGTTTCGAATGAGTCCCGCGCTATACTTCAGAATACCGCGTAAGTATGTACTGTATATAGGCCTACGAAGACTGTATTTAATAAATACTCTCACTTAATAAAGAAGTTCCCTACACCAAAAATAAATAATTCAATAATGCAATACCGACACTACTTACGCGGTATTCTGAAGTCGTATCGAGTCCCGTTTCGCTGGAATCTCTCCTACAAGATACGGGACATCACGTCCAACATCTAAAAGGGAAAAGTGATGCCCTAACTTCAAAGCGAGAACTGTATTGTTTTGCATTGGATGCATACTAGCTGTCAGTTCCGTGGGTTAGCAGATAAGCACGGAATTTCTAAGATATCAGTGTGCAAAAGTGCCCACAGGGTAGTTGATGTTGTTAAAAGATTTAAATTCTTGGCAGATTTTTGATCACCAAAATGTTATTTACTATAGGACAGAATTTTTATGCTGCTGATGGGATCACTAATGTTTGTGAGGTTATGGTTGAAACATTAATAAATACTGATGGATCAACACGAAAAATTAACCTGATTTTGTGGTTAGACATCGTAATTATTTTATCAATTGCATATTTGTACGTGGACCAAATCTATTATTTACTTATTTGACTGAATTTGGTGTTAACTTTGATCATTTAAGTAATAGACGTATTGGTATACTCGACCAATCACATCACATGAAACTCCATTGTCGCCAATATATGAAAATCTAAATACTTTAAATTTTTTTTAACAATACTTTATATTTTCTGTTGGTGAAATATGAATCAGCAGCTTAGAATAATCTATTTTAGTACAAAATATAAACATATGTATCGATAATAGTAAAAATACAGCGAATTTAGCTCTGCTCCTTAGCGATTTTTGTAAACTGTCGTTGGCGATATTGTGTAACCAATAATGCATATTTGTAAATTTCTTTAGCTGATTTTGTAAAGTTCGTCAAACTTTACAAACTAATAAAATAGCATTGTGAAACACAATTTACAAACATTTGTAATCTTTTACTTGTTATTTGTAAATTGTTAATTTGTAATTTGCAAAGATTGTGAAACGGGCCCCTGATCTGGACTCTTGCAGTCATCCAGTGGATACTTATATCGCTTGTAGTAGGCCTATGTGTCACAGAACTGACACTAACTGTTAGGGACTGATTTGAATATTTCAAGCATTAAAGAAGCAATTTAATGACTCTATTTTGTAATAAACTATTAAATTACAGGAGTATGCTAACATTTAATGCTGTCAAATATTGTGTTTCACTCTTTTAATTGGATCCAACGAGATCACCGAACACAACTACTTTCCTTTAGTACGTAGCCAGAACTTTATAAAGCTTATTCCAAGATATATTGTAAAGAAAGTCACATTTCTCAAAGGCAAAGACCTTTTGAATTTGCATGTATAGGCTGGATTTTGCTTGCTTAATAAGATATGCAGTGAATGATAGTCTACTATCAAACCGCATTTTACGTATGCAAATACTATCTGTAGGCTGTTGATACGAGTTAAATGCTTCAACTGAGTTGAGAATAGTGTGTTATGTGAAGTACTCATCATTACTTGTGTTACTTCATATTTTAAAGTTAGTAATATTCAAAAAGCCTTCCTTCTTGAAATTTCATTATGATACAGATGCTTCTCATCAGACTGCATGTATATTTTTCAAGTTATTTTGCATATTATCTGGCTTTTTGTTTCCTGTGATTATTGTCCCTTGTCTTTTGTCAAAGACTGAACAGTGATATTGAATATTGCTTCAAAATTTTTTACCCTCATATTTCTCATTTATACAGTTTCGCAATGAATTTCACTGATTACGCAATTTTATACCAGAAAGTAAAAGAAAAAAATTGTCTATTGTAACTCGGTTCATTCGCTGTACAGATCATTGAGACTATATAGGCTATATTTGGAGTGCAGAGATCCAAATTTCTTGTACGAGAGTCATGAAATGCCTTTCGGCAATACGTTCATTGCAAGGAATCAGAATGGGTCAAGTCATTGCCATTATTGTACAGGGTGTCCGAGAAGTCATGCATCATACGCGAATTCACACAATTTGTTTAGCATGACTGCCTTAAATGTCTAAACATGCTTGGAAGCGGAAATTCATGTTAATTGAAACTCGGTATTGCATGGTGGCTTCGATGTCATGGCATTCTTCCTCATTCCGCGTCTGTGAGCGTATCAGATCACGAATCTCCTACCTGTGACTTGGCTTGGCTTTACGAGACCTGAACCCAAAACGGATCATCATAAAAAAGTTTTACTATTTTCTGAATAACCATATCTCCCTTTGAAATGGGAAGCTGTAATCGAACATTTTATGAATTGGGCTTCAAATGTAAATGTTTATACATTTTAACAATTCGTCAAGTTCCACGTGAGGTGTTACCTTCTGCTTAATTCTGATAAATAAGACATTATGGGCCGTATTCATAGACATTCTTAGCGCGGGCTTCCGGTGGAAGATCAGCGAACTAACGTTTTTCGTATTCATAAACCAGTGTTAGCGATATGATATAGGCCTAATATGAATCCTATACAACTAACCAGTCGATAGCCGGGGCTAGTTTAGCACGCTCGTAGCGCGGGCTAACGAAATGTCTATATACAGCACCCATTTTGTAGTCATATGAGTATATTATCTTTCCTGCTTTCGTATTCTCCATTACGTGTGCGCGTAAAACATTTATCATGGAAGCTTCAGATCATTGTTCTCCTCTCTATATGAAAATACTGGTACTGTATTTACGTCACTAATACTATTCACCTACAAAGCAGGCATTAATATGGAAAGTTTATACACATGTTAAGAACTCAAGACACACAACATCGGGACTACTTTGTATGCACCTGTGGATATAGTGCTATGCAGGAGCACTGGTTCGATCCTCGGCTTGATCGTGATGGAATTTGTGGTGACGTCTCAAAGGATTTTTCTTCGAGTACTACCATCCTCCTCTTTCATTCCACCAATACCACAGTCTAGTATATACAGTCACGAAGCTCAATACGTAGTAAATATGCATCCATAGATAGTTGCTAACCAATAGGATCGCTAATATTGCCTCATTACAGACAATGCGAAATAGTACTTGCACAGTCTATTGTTCCTAGTACCCTCATAAACTCAAGTTTCGTGACTGTATATTTTAGACTGTGCCAATACCCTACTTCCACTTATTTCGTGTATCATCTGCAATAGTTAAAAATAGACTAGGACGGAGCCATTCGAGGTAGTAAAAGTTTACGATACTGGTACAAAGTAGAATTTAAGGTTTTGTGGCTCCTGGTCCTTAAGGATTTCAAGTACTCATTTTAAGATGGGATTTGGCTCTGGCAGGATTGAGGTAGGATGACCCACCTGTCAATGTGGAATTCACGAATGCGCCCGAGCCACCCGTAAAATTAAAAAAAAAACGTCTCATTTATAGCGCACAATGGGCCAATGAATGCTTAGGTGCGTGGATCAGTTTCAAATCCGGTCCTCGAAAAGCCAGGTAAACCAAGTCTTACCATTTTGGCAAATCAGAAACTAATACTAAACAGGTTTCTTATCGGCTACTTTCTACTTCCATGGTTGTTTTGCAAATAGTTTATTTCACATTTACCATTTCCGGATATATTCATTCTCAGGTGCTTGAATATTAACAGAATTCTTCCAAAAATTAAGAATAGATGTCTGAAAGGCAGACAGGTAGCATACCAAAAACCATTTTTCGTCGTTACGTTCCAGAATAAGATGGAAGAATGAATTCTGAGAGCGAAACGGGCCATCATAAGATGACGAAGGTGGTGAAGGTGACGAAAGTGGAGGAGATGACGAAGGGGATGAAGAAGACGAAGACGAAGGGAGTGAAGATTACGAAGACGAGGGTGGTGAAGATGACGAAGACGAAGGTGGTGAAGATGAAGAAGACGAAGGGGATGAAGAAGACGAAGGGAGTGAAGAAGACGAAGACGAGGGTGGTGAAGATGATGAAGACGAGGGTGGCGAAGATGACGAAGACTAGGGTGGCGAAGAAGACGAAGACGAAGGGAGTGAAGATGACGAAGACGAGGGTGGTGAAGATGACGAAGACGAGGGTGGTGAAGATGACGAAGACGAGGGTGGTGAAGATGACGAAGACGAGGTTGGTGAAGATGACGAAGACTAGGGTGGCGAAGAAGACGAAGACGAAGGGAGTGAAGATGACGAAGACGAGGGTGGTGAAGATGACGAAGACGAAGGGAGTGAAGATGACGAAGACGAGGGTGGTGAAGATGGCGAAGACGAGGGTGGTGAAGATGACGAAGACGAGGGTGGTGAAGATGACGAAGACGAGGGTGGTGAAGATGACGAAGACGAGGGTGGTGAAGATGACGAAGACGAAGGGAGTGAAGATGACGAAGACGAGGGTGGTGAAGATGACGAAGACGAGGGTGGTGAAGATGACGAAGACGAGGCGTGGTGGTGGTGGTGGTAGTGGATGCTGAAAACATTGATTTCCGTAAACGTATAGAAAACATATGTTTAGAATTGCAGTAAGATAATTTTACTGCATACTTTGTATAGCCTAATGAATAAAAAACAAGATGCATGGCACTCTTGAAAAATATACAAGGAAATAAAACTTACCTCACAGGCCAGTTAGTAGACTGACAAAACAATTATTTGTCATCCAGAATATATTTAAGTGAATAAAAATGCATTGTAAAAAACGTGGAAAACTGAACTAAGGCGAAGTAGTATGAGGCCTAGTTCTTTCTTTCAAAACAGAATGCACGGAGTGCAAGTATCTCTCCTACTTTCACCATGCGATTGCATCGAACCTGTCGCTGCATGCCTGAGTGGTGTGGTACAATAGCACGAAATTTATCTTCTAATCAATTTATGGGCTTGCTCACATTTAGCTACGTGCGCTGTTTTCCTGTTACAAGATTAAGAAATGCAGCACTCGTGATAAATTCTGTCGTTAGGTCCTTCATACTCGTTCTATGAAGGAAATTTTCGGGATTGTAAAATCAATTCATCCAAGAATTTCTCGTACCATTTCAAAAAAAGTTATGATTTATTTAAGGACGCTCGCAACTGCATAGGTTATATCTGCGTCCCCGTTGTGCCGGAATTTTGTCCCGCAGGAGTTTTTTTACATGCCAGTAAATCTACTGACACGAGCCTGTCGCATTTAAACACACTTAAATGCCATCGACCTGGGCCGGGATCGAACTAGCAACCTCGAGCATAGAAGGCCAGCGCTATACCGACTATGCTACCTAGGCCGTCATACCATCTTAAAACGGTAAACAAAATTTACTATTTTTTAATAGCAAGCACTGGAAAATAAAATTAGGCCTAAAAGCATTTTCTAGACTCTAGAGCAGTGGTCGTCAGCACTCGCTAAATGGGTAAAGAGTAAGGAGGGAATCGCAATATGCGTCGTGCAAAAGAAAGCATACCAGCCAGCAGCCACGGATGCACGCAGGTGCTATATGAGACCTGCGGGTCAGAGACGCTAGCTAGAGAGTGCACTATGCTGTTGACCGCTGCTCTAGAGGATGAAAATATAGTAGTTCAAACAATGATATCAACAAGAAGGATAAAGCTAAAATAAACACAACTGTCAAGATCATCGTTAAAATTCCAAATGAAGTGGAATGGCAACAGTCTGAAGACTGATTGGAACCTCATAAGTGATACCAATAAGGTATCATTTATGAGCCCTTCCTTTACTTTTATATCGAAGTGAAATTTGGACTCTAAAAAAATAGATAACAAAAGATTGCAAACCATTGAAATGTAGTTTCTTAGAACAGCAGGATATATTCTTTTTATTTTGAAAAGGAATATGACTTTAACGGGATTAAATGTTGAATCAGTTGAAGACCAAATTAACAATTATAAGTCGAATTGGATATATCATGTATCCATAATGTACAACAGAGAATCTCAAAGGTGATGGTGTTTCACAGACCAAGAGGATCTTGAAAACCAGGCAGATCTCTGAAACGACAACTGTACGGAAGCGGGCCAGGTTTATAATGGCATAATTCGTGATGGATAATTGGAATAATGATTATTATTACTTGTATTGTTACGCAAAAACGTAATATAATTATACTAAAATAAGCAATTAAAAATAAATATTTTTAAAGAAATAATTCTCATATTCAGTTCTCTAATAATCCTCAGGTTTGATGCGAACTTCTGTAAAGGAGTGCTGACAAAATTTCCGACGTCGACATTCCGTACACTATTTTTGTCTATTCATTTACAGAAAAAAAATAAAATGAAAAGGTTGGTCAAACGTAGTGAATTCCCTCGATAAAACGTCTCATACATTTTTGCATTGAATGCAAAGAAGAAACACATCAACGAATTCTTTCGGAAAATAATTATTTCAAAATAATCTGTGTGTCGTCAACAGATACAAGTACGAAGAATGGTATATAAAACATAACGCAATATTTTAACTTAATATCTATAAACTGTGTAATTTTAAAATATCTATGGGAAAACGAGGGCAAGAGTAATCTACAATAAAATAAGAAATTGGATCAAGAAGAATATTCGAAGAAAAATCGTAAATCCAGCAATTCTTCATTACGCAAACTGTGATATCTTATTTTATTGTAACGAAGATACAGCAAATGAAATAGGAAAAAAAGAAATCTCAAACTACGACAATGTGTGTATTAACAAGCAAAATTACTAACAAAAGTCTATTTAGTTTATTTTTCTAAGCTTAATTGTTACACCATAACAATGGAAGCAATTTTATTGTTTTAGCACAGAGTAACTAAATTCCGCTCTTCATACGTTCCATAGCCGCTTAGTTCATCTTGATTGTCAATTTCTTTAGATATGATATTAATTTCAACTATGTTCGTTAATTTTTAATAACCGTTAATTTTTAATAACCCTATACTGTAGGCCTTTATTAATTTCCCTTGTTACTAACAACTTAAGCGCTTCGGACTCACAACACTCAAAGAGCTTTAATGTAAATCTATGCAGCATAGAGTCATGAACATTATACATTAGCTTATTTATCGCATGGGTTCATTACCTGGTTGGGTATTTTCCGAGCTTTCCCCAACCGTAAGGCGAACGTTAGATAATCTATGACGAAGCCTCGGTTTCATCTCGCCAAATACCATATCGCTATCATTAATGCCATCAACGCTAAATAAGTTGATACAGCGTTGTTGAGTAAACTTAAAAAAATAAAGAATGCCAAAAACATTGATAAAGGAAGATTTTGCAAATATGGAAAGAATTAAGTTTTAAAAAGATTGAGCTAGCACGTTCCCATAAAGTCGTACGAAATTCTTTAAGTATAATTTAGTTTAATTCAGTCGGATCTAAAATAATTACGTAAAAACTACCGTAAAGTTCTTCGGAGACCTATTGGCTGTAACAGAAACTAATGTGATGATTCATATGCTGTTATTGTACAGGGACATCATTTTATTTTTAATATTAACCTGGCTATACCTTTCTATTAACGATTGAAACAGGAAACACCGTTTGCTACCCTTTCCACGATGGAGTTCGATGATACTGGCGTAAAATACAAATCACTTTACTAGGTATAGGAGGGAAGAAAAGTAGTTCATCCATTTATGTAAACTAGGAAATATCGCAATTTTGAGTTTGATAATTTTCATTAGGTTTTTGTTTAATCAAAACACAGTACTGTATTAACACTTAGTGTTTTACACACGAATTGAGCTATCCATTCGGAAATATTAATTATGCAGTGTATATTGTACTGTTACAGCACATTAGCGTACTATATAGAGAATGAAGTTAAATTGAAAAATAATCTTAATATGGATATTTAAACACATTTTAGAAAATGGTGGCCGTTCATTTCGATACAGGCTTCAGTTCTTTTGTCCATATTATCGCACTATAGACTATTGTACCTAATTCCAATTACCAGTTTCGTCCTTCGTACGAGTAACTCATGTTGAAATAATTCTGTACCTACTCTATAAAAGAGTACCTTACGTACTGTAAATTCAATCTTCACTTCTGCCCGATCCGAAAAGAAAAAATCACTCAGAAATGCTATCTACTGTCCGTTCAAGTGATTTTGTCGCAGGGTTGTAGAAAGGGGGGGGGAAATCACGTGACAGTTAATTGCTTAAGGAGGCCCTTTTATTTAAGTTATTTTAAACACTTGAATAATATTACGTAGACGTCCAATTCCTAACAGAAATTAATGTTTTCAGAAAAGAACTAAGATAGCCCAGCTACTAGACTTTACAAAGGGGCGAACAGAAGCAGGTGGGGGAAACCGGGATGCGACATAGGGAAACGGACGACAGTACCCGTACGAAAATATGATTCAATATTGAAAGCTCTTTCGTCACTGGAAAACGCGAACATATTTCTGAAACGTACTATACTCAGTAACTCAGTACTGCTTACGCGCCCTCGGCTCTGTGTCGTGAACGGTTGGAAGTTTACTAGTAGAAGGGGTGGGAGTGAAGTACATTCCAAAACTCAGGTACAATAAAAATTGAAGTAAAAATAAAATGATGTCCCTGTACATATTTGTTTATATTCAACTATATCATTAATTTAAATGTATCTTTTATAGTCTTCGTGCCCTTCAGTTTTCGTTGTTCATACTTATACATCGAAAAGCTAAATGAAAAGTGTAATTTTTATATACGAGTAACTCCGAAAGTTGAACAACTTTCTAATTGCTCCATTCTATGATAAGCATACAATAGGTGTAATTTTCATGTTCTGTTATCATCCTGCACGGCTGTACTGCACATAGCAAGATTAGATAAACATTTTATTGATAACTATAGTCGTAAATGAGACCCCTGCTCTAGACCATCAACCTGTCACGTAGACGGTCCGGGTTCGAGTTCCGGTCAGGCTTGGAATTTTTATTGAAAAATCAGACCGCGGACAAGTTGGCGATGGCGGATTTTTTTCGGGGTCCTTCCGTTTCCCCAATATAGTCATCGACAATATTCCGTCAACATTTCCCCATTCCATTTCTATGATCATTACTATTTCTCCGATAATCGGCCGTCAACGTGTGAAAGAGACCTGGCCGTGTGCATACACTCTGGTTATACAGCGAGTTTCAGCACAGTCGACCGACGTGGAGAGAGTGCATCTAACTAGGGATTAGTGCAATAGATTATAGAACGGTGTAAGTGCTGGACCGCACACCAATTAATTGTTCAGTTGATTATTCATTACCACATATGCGCAGTTAAAAATGTGAAAAGTTAATGAAAAGCTTCATTAGCAAATGTTAACAAAAACATGGCCGTGAATACATGAGTTTGTTAAAGAATATAAATGTAAAGACTTAACAACTGAAGTTAACGCTGAACAAAATACATAGGCGTATTGGCAACACAAGTAAAGTAAGTATTGTCTCTACGAAATGCTATCCTTACTAGTTTTGTCAGTTTCGAACGAAAGTTTTGCCAATTTGAAAATAGATATTAAGCATGTATATACAATAAATTATACATACAGGCCTACGTGTACAGTAGTGGACCGACCCTTGTAGCTGATTTCAGAGTCTTGTTCACTCCAGAGCACGATAGACTGGTGACTAAGACTTTCGTGGTTCGAATCCTGCCTGGGCAGAAACCTTTTTTTGTTCCTTATTAAAATTTATTCCCAATACTTTTCGATTGCAGCGATATTTTACTACTTAATTAACTTATTCCCAGAACATGAATTTTACCAGCAATCGAAAAGTATGATGATGATGATGATGATGACGACGACTATTATTATTATTATTATTATTAGTATTATTAGTATTATTATTATTATTATTATTATTATTAGTATATATATATATATATATATATATATATATATATGTATATGTCAGCAACGTCAATTTATTTCGTGTCTCTAAACCAACAACTAGCAACGTTGCAAATCGTAGAGCACCTTACAACAACTTACTGGTCGCATTCCTCATTCTTTGTGTTACGTCACTGTAGCGGAAGTCGCGAGGTGTCTTGCCACGCATGCTCGCTATTGCAGTTGCCAGAATTACTCCCGATCTACCTTTCTTAGGTGCACGACTGGTTTTCTCTACTGCCATTCTAACGCAAGAAGACCGTCCAGTGGCGTACGCAGAGGGAGCTCACCTGAGTTGGAACCCCACGCCATTTTTTCAAGAAATATTTCAAAATTATATTGCATTATATTACATTACATTATTATTACAAACCAAATCACCATTGGCGTTGCGAGTGCGACAGTGAAAAAAGAAATTGTTTGGACTTTATGCTTTCTTGGTGGAGTCGCTGCTATGCTTTTTCCTCTTTTTGACATTATTGTAATAAAATCTAAAACAGGTATCGAAAACAGGTTTAGTAAACCAGCTATAACGTTGGGGGGGAGATGATAATGCTGACCACACATTAACGTTATTTGGATTAGATGATCGTTCACCTCTGCTGAGGCATGTTCGCGTGAGCCCAGCAGTAGGCTGATCGGCCTTAGCCCTTCATAGAAAGTCACGCCACGGCAGGCGGATTATAAATATGATAACAGTTTGAAAAGCTTTCGTAAAATGCCAGTGTCGATTCCACTATTAATAATTCGTATTTGAAATGCTACTATAGGTTTGAAACAAAGGAAGTGTTCACAGATTAATAATATACTTTTATTTTTTTGTGCGTTTCAATGTGAAATTCTTATCTTTTCAGGTACGGTACGCTATATCTGCAAGGAGATGATCGTCTAATAATAAAATACGAACTGAGATATGAGTAAGTAATACAATTTTACACACTTTTCTTTAAACTGAACATAATATCTTGTACACAAATCAAATGGTATTGATTTCTGTCTTATTGTAATATTGATGTTTTAGAATGCATATCGTTGTTTTCCGCTATACATCCGTAGGAGGTACAGGTAGATTTTCAGATGTCACAGAAATAACTATTGTAGTTTCCGAATAGACCGACCGCTGATCTGGCCTATCTTCCTTGGTCTCCCATGTCACCAGACTTAACACCATGTGAATTCTTTCTTTGGAGGTATATGAAGCAAGCAGTTAATGCGTATCTCTACCACATGACCTTGAATAAGTAAGACATCTGGTCATTGCTGCGATTGTATCCATAAAAAGAGGCATGTTGGAGAGAATGTGGCAAGAAGTTGGCTAACGTGATTATGCATTCCGCGTAACAAAAGAATCTTACGTGGAAATAAAAACTTCGAGAGTTTCTCAAACAAGATATTAATAATAATCATATGAAAGTGTTACCATAACTTTGAAACATTGAGTATTACTTTGCATTTTGGATATTGTTTTAGGCTAGAAATTTTTCACCTTAATTTCTTAACAGTCTTAAAAAATATATATATAAATATATATATGTATTTCATTGCATAGTTCTCAAGGAAAACAAAATGTGAATTGGACGTTACGTTACATTTTCACATTTAAATGATGGCTTTTGAAAACATATCATAAAAATGTCCCCTTCAACACTCGATTTCTCCATGATACCTCGGTACACTACCAAGTTTCTATGTCAGTCCTGGGCATAAGAGGGGAAGTAAAAGGAACGCATAAACCCCAGCCCTTGTCACTTTCGCTTACACCGCCTTATAAACACACAGTAAGATTCTGTACATCAGCGGTGTATTTTAGGCGACCAGCGAGAGCCGAAAGTTCGTAAAAGCTACGATGTCCGCTTGATACAGTCCGTCACTGACTTTCCTGTCTGCTCGTACCGCACCAAAACATTACTGTCTCAGTCAGTGTAGGTGGAGTGGGGAGTTAAGGAGTGGTATGCAGTGACACAATCGAGTTATTTACGCCCAGGCCTGTTTTATGTGACATCTTTTACAGAGCAATCGTTTTCTCTCTTTTTTCTTCTTTTTTGCGCTTTTCGGGTTGGCAGCGGATATGTAACATATCCGCTGCTGTTACATATCCGCTGCCGACCCGAAAAGCGCAAAAGCTTTGCATCTCCTCCTGCAAAAGGAATTACGTAGTGATGATGGCACAGAGGAGAAAGTGTCCTCCTACATCACCAGCATTCGCTAAGATTTGAACCCAGATTTTCGTCGCAGAAAGCCTGTATCTCATAGAAATTATACAGTTATGACAATGTAACGGAGAAAGTTCTCTTCAAAATCAGTCTTCGGTAGCACGAGGAGATCGCGATATTTTAATGAACCAGTTCTAGCGCTTGAAATGTAGATTTCAGAAGATTCAGGTTGTACGTACAGGCGGTCAATAATTAAAAGGCGTTTCAAAATCTCACTGTTAGATTTCCTGACCACAAATCAGTTTCAGATTTTACTCCAAGTGTGGACCAGGCGAGAGCCTAACATTACAGACTAAAATGCATAAGATCTTAGGTTCACATCTCCTAATTTCTTTCTCTTTTTTTACTTCTTTGTGTCTTTTTTCAGTTTAATTGTTCGAGAATTGCTACATATCAATAAAAGTAATATTCTTTTATTGATTCACTCATGTTAGTAGCTTCTCTTCACTTCGTCGTAATGTTCATGTTTCTGCCCCATATAATGCTACGTTCCACACAAAGCACTTCACTAGTATCTTCCTCAGTTTTCTCTAGAGGTTCGCAGAAGATGCTCCCTTTTCTATTAAAAGCTTCCTTTGTCATTGCTATTCTTCTTTCGACTTCTTGGCAGCAGCTCACGTTGCTGTTAAAAGGACATTTTTACCTAATAAACCAAGATTCTCAAGTGTATCTCGAAAACGAACGTCCATTCTACAGGAATGAAGTGAAATAGTACAAGTTTTAAAAAAGACTGCTTTCTTAAGTACATGTGGGGCTCCAAAATCACATTTTTCATTTCTCGGCAAGCTCTAAACATACAATATATAATGGAAGTAGAGACAAATATTTTTCCACATTCTCGTCTACCAAGACAGCAGACCTCCAGCAGTTCCTTTCACCAGGGAACTCAAAGGTTAATGCCGTCATTGAGACGTCTGTCGTTACACATTTCTGCCAAGTACTTCATCCCGTGCAAAAACGTCCTGTTACTCACGCCAGTAATTGCGTCCGGTTTTGCCGGGTTTGTGCAGTAGTTGGGAGACCAGTTTAAACCACTTGATATAAGGCTGTTTAACTTCCTTCTTGACTGAAATAGTTCAGTACTAGGAAGTGCCATAAATCGGTAAGCACTTTATTTCTTTCTGTCTTTCTTCTTTGTGATTTTTTGTTATTATTATTTGGGCCTATTTACATTGTTAGTCGGTTATCTAATGATGTTATATGAACTACTAGTTTTTTTTATCGTAGAAGAAGGAATTTGTGAAAGCGAGATTCTATTTGCCAGCATCGTGATGCACTTGGGGAGCTATGATAGGTAGCGAAAATTCAGTTTCGCAAACCATCTATAACGGCTGGGGGATTATCGTGCTAAACACACGATACCTCCATTCTGGTTGGATGATCGTCCATCTCTGCTTCGGCATGTGGACGTGAGGCCATGTAGCACCATGAATTTTTGGAGATTCTATTTGGGAAGATGAGATCGAGGATTCGCCATGGGATTACTTGACATTCGGGAAACTATCACCCAACTAACGAGTCAGCCCAAGTGGGAATCGATTCCCCGCCCCAGCTACAGCAGCGAGTCGGCTTAGGTAGCGTAGTCGGTATAGCGCTGGCCTTCTGTGCTAGAGGTTGCGGGTTCGATCCCGGTAGCCACCGGCGTGGCTCAGTCGGTTAAGAGCCTTGCCTGTCGGTCTGAAGTTGCGCTCGGGCGCGGGTTCGATCCCCGCTTGGACTGATTACCTCGTTGGGTTTTTTCCGATCGTAAGGTAAATGCCAGGTAATCTATGGCGAATCCTCGGCCTCATCTCGCCAAATACTATCTCGCGATCACCAATCTCATCGACGATAAATAACCTCGTAGTTGATACAAAGTCGTTAAAAAAATCGATCCCGGCCTAGGTCGGTGGTATTTAAGTATGTTTAAATGCGACAGGCTCATATCAGTAGATTTACTGGCATGTACAAGAGCTCTTGCGGGACAAAATTCCGGCACACCGGCAACGCTGATATAACCTCTGCAGTTGCGAGCGTCGTTAAATAAACCAATTTTTTTACAGCAACGGATCAATAGACATATGCCCCTACCGCCTGAGCTACGCCACTGACTCTTTCCTATTTCCCTTATTTTCCGTACTTTCTTCACTCTTCTGTTTTCATGCGTGTTCCCTTCTCCGTTTTTTGTTATTTATTTCTCTTTTGTTCGTTCTTAATTCCTCCTTTCCTCTCCCTTCCTCGTTCCCTTCTTCTCTTTTCTCTCCTTCCCTTTCTCGTTTCCTGCTTTCCTCCCTTCCTGATTTTCTTCCTCTCTTCCCATTTTTCTTCCTCGGTTCCCGCTCTTCTTCCTCAGTTCTCGCTCTCCTTCCTCTGTTCTCGCGCTCCTTCCTCAGTTCTCGCTCTCCTTTCTCAGTTCCCGCTTTTCTTCCTCAGTTTCTCGCTTTTCTCAGTTCCCGATTTCCTTCCTCGCTTTCCGCTTTCCTTCCTCGTCTCTCGCTTTCTTTCTCCTTTTTGCTCCTTTCTCCTCTACTTTGTTCTTTTTTTCCTCCCTCATTATCCTCCTCCTTCCTCTTTTCCTTTTCAATTTTCTCCTTTTCTTCTTCGTACTATGGAAGCTGTATTTATCATAATTCATTTTGAAATTGAGAACGAATAATTCAATGGAAAAAAGTATTCTGAAGAATATTGTTTGATGGTTTTCATATCTATTTTACTTAAGTTTGAAATTATAGTAACGTATGCTATTGCATATATGGAGTTTGGGGTGGAAATACTCTAGAATCTGAAAACGTATGACTGGGAAGAAATAAAAAGAAGAAATGTTAATATACAAATACCTACGTAAAAAATTGAAGATATTAGAATGAGACAGTCCAAAGCCACACTTTTAACAAAATGGTTTTTTGTGCGCGTTCACTTCTCAGAGGTATGTGAAACCTACTAGTAAATATTGTAAAAATTACTCAACAAATGACGCAAGTATACGCCGAAGAAATTATGATACCACTCCTGATAGCATTGGACTCTAAACTTTAATACGCTCTCCTGTAAAATGTTGTCTGTGTGGCTTAGGACTACGTATATCATTCTCACACCTTCATTATCAAACTCGTTCCAAACCATACTGTTCTTTTTGAATCTCCTCCTCCCCCACAGGAGAACATTGTAATCCTTGCAGATATTTCAATTTGACCAGGAAACTAAAGTTAGCAATATTTCTTACAATTGCGTCCTCTTCCCTTCACATGTACAGAATCGTCACAAATTTTTCTCACTCCAGCTGAAGCTTTTATTTATCTCATATGACTTACACTGTTTGTAAGAAAAACTATGCATTTCAGAACACATGTCTATTTTAATAGACCTACTTTTAATATTTAGTTACAAATTATTGCGTAATGCACTATCAAAACTCTAATTCCGTTGCAATAGCACAATTTTATTGTATATTTAAACTAACTTGCCGATCCGGAGTTGCGGTCGGGCGCGAGTTCGATTCCCGCTTGGACTGATTACCTGGTTGGTCTTTTTCCGGGGTTTTCCCCAACCATAAGGCAAATGTCAGGTAATCTATGGCGAATTCTTGGCCTCATCTCGCCAAATACCATCTCGCTATTACCAATCCCATCGACGTTAAATAACCTCGTAGTTGATACAGCTAACCAAGTAAATAAAACTGAAGGCGAAAAATATGAAAACATTTGAGATTTCTTTGAGACACAAATATATCAAACTAATTAGAAACAAGCAGTAGTTCATTTTATTACAGCAGGTTTGCAATATATGTAAGAATTTTAAAAATCCTGTTCAGAAGTTTATTCGAATACAAGAGCAGTTATGAAATATTGCTTTATACATGTACAAATACATATGCAGCAATATGTTGAATGTGCATTTACATATTTGGGTCAATTATGCGGTCACAGGTACCTCTAAAATGTTTCCCACTTGCTTTGTTAAGTAATTAAGGAGAGTACATCAAACGTAGTTCATGTATATACAATTACAATTAACTAAGTGGAGTTATTTTGATAAGCCATAGTGCAGATAGGGTCTATATTACAGCGTTATCTCAGATCAAGAACAACCTTTAAGTCTATACTAATGTTTTTAGCATATTATGTAGGTAAGCTGAACCAAATTAATAGTAATAATAATAATAATAATAATAATAATAAAATCGGATATAATAACAAACGATAAAAGTTATAGCGCCTTTGGTCCACTACGTTTCGTCCACTGTTTTTTTTTTGTCCACAGACACATTTGTCCATTTCATGATTTGTCCATTAAGTTTTGTCCACTGACCATTTAGTCCATTTTCATGCTTCTTCCATAATGTTTTCGTCCATTGACTATTTCGTCCACTATGACAAAAAATAGATGACATGAAATATAATTCATTTGGTGAAAAAGTAATTTATTTAAATTTAAATGTGTTGAATGTACATACTGTTTGTATTATAAACATGATTAATCATCATTTTTTTCTTCCTGAAGAACTTCAACAGGGTTAATTTTAAACTATATGATATTCCTCTCAGATATGTTTCCAACCGGCCGTCGCTCTTGTAGTCTTCATACCGTGTAACCATTTCCCTGATGCTTTCATGATTATTGACATAATTATGTCTGATTTAATGGTGCACGGACTCGAGTATGTCCTCCCAACAATTGAGTAATCATCTGCTCATTTGATTCCTGTTCATCCAACAAAACTTCCAAAAACTTCCAATTGCTGAGATGTTGAACAACCATGAGTTTTTTAATTTACTATGCCAATCTCCGACGGCATTGTTAATCCTCTGTTCACCACTCAAGACTGCTTCGTACAGATTCCATAACCATGTTTCCGGTGTTGTAATTGCAGGGAGGAAACACAAATATGTAGTCTAAGATGAACGAAAGGTTATGGACATAAAAGGTGTGGACAAAATGTATGGATGAACGTAAATTATATGGACCAATCGGTTGTGGACAAGAGAATGTGGAGGAAAGTGAGTGGACGAAAGGTAATGAACAAAACAAATTGTGGACAAAAGGCCCCCAAACCGTAATACACTGTATTTACAAATATCTGTGTATCTATTTTGCTGTGTGATTAGTAATCACCAGGGAACGGATTTATATGGACTAAAAATATATGAAATATGTAAATATATGTGTAGTTATTTTTACCAAAATATGGAATTAAATATGGATTTTTACCAAAATATGGAATTAAATATGGACTTAAAATTATAAAAAAATGACTATGTACGTTAAATATTGGTACATTTTAATCAAACTAAACAAAAAATATAATGGACGTACCTTATCTTCCAATGTAGTTTCAACAAAACACAATTTTTATTGTCTGTTACCATAACAATAGGTTACAAACATTTCTTTCAAGTGCTGAAAAGTGAATCTTCTTCTATTGTCTCTGAGGATAGATTTATACTGACTAAAAGAGCGTTCGACGTCACAAGAAGTAACTGGTACATAATTCAATTTCACAATGTCTGCTGGGGATAAGTCCAAGTTAATCTTCACTGTTGATTCACCACTCATCACAGCAACAACCTTTTGTAGTTCTTCATATCCAGGGTTTTTTGAAAGTACAGTGTCCACCTTAGCTCTTACTGCATCTGCAACTTTACCTCTACCACGATTCAGTTGTTCCACAGTACTATTTATAATTTCAAAACTTTCAGATAGTGAAAGGTGCCTATTTTGGAGACTTTTGAGCGTTTTTATGATGCGTGAAAATGTATGCTGAATGTGAGCTAAGTCATTCTTCACACTTATGTCACAGGTAACTGTTTTCGCAGTATCAATTGAGACTGCATCTTCAGAGTCCAATGCAAGGAGAACATTGTTAATAGAGTCTATATGTTCGGCATAATATTCAACTGCTTCTAGCCATGTACCCCATCTAGTTAAAATTGGCTTTGGTGGCAATGGAATTTCAGGGTACATTTCTTTCAACACGTTAACTCTACTGGGAGCTTTGAGAAATACTTTTTTCACTGATGAAATCAACAAATCTACTTTAGGGAAATTGTCTCTGACCACTTCTGCCACACGATGAAATGCATGCGCCACACAAGTAAAATGAGTCAATTTAGGATATACAACAGATAATGCTTGTCCAGCTTTGACCATATAAGGGGCAGCATCGCTAATAAAGAATAACACATTATCGTACATAATACCCTTTGGCCACAGGATACCCATAGCTTCGTTGAACAGTTTAACTATAGTTTTGTTATTGCACTTTTCTAGAACATCACAATGTAAAAGAATTCGTTCAGAATATTGTTCACTTAACAAACCGATAACTACATTACCAACAAGTCTACCTTCTTTGTCGGGAGTCTCATCAATGGAAACCCAAATTGAACTATCTTTAATTTCATCTCTTATCTTCTGTATTGTCTCATCGTAGATGGATGGAGCATACGTCTTCCTAAGTGTTGACTCATCCGGGATTGTATGTTGAGTATATTTTTCAAGGAATTCCCTGAAGACCTTATTCTTTAGTTTGTAGAGAGGAATATCAGCAGAGATGAGAGAACGGCACAGGTCGATGTTAAACTCAGATCTTACATTCGATGTTGTTGGTTGTGTTAAAAACAATTGTCTCTGCTTGGAATTTAGTTGTTTGTTGGCCTGATGTTTACTAGTTGTAATGTGTTGTTGCACCAGGAACTTTTGTGTAGATGATACTGCACACTGACACAAATTACAAAATAATATTTTATTGTCAGTTGATAAACCATCTTCTTTAAATTCTGAAATGTAACTTGTTAGTTTTGATTTTAAATTGACTGAATGACGTACTTTTGGCATATTTACCGTCTTTATAGTATGATTTACAAAACTGAACCTATGTGTACTCTGACTGGCATTTAACTGTTGAGCTGCACAACTGAAGTCTGTTAAAAATTTTAAATTAAATTAATACAGTTTTGTAACTTACTTTCCCATTGTTGATAGGACTGCTAATTTTCAAATAACTCTGATGTTAAAGGGATTACTGAACATGTGTTTAAATCTCTATTGTTGAAATGTATTTTTAAAAGTTAATGGAATTTTGTTTTGTTTTATTGTTAAACCTAATATAATATGGACTGTTTTATATGAAATATGGAAAATATATGGAAATTAACGAAAATATGTACTAAACTCTAAAATATGGAAAAATATGGAAAATAAAAGTAGGATTTTTCAACCCTACACATTGTGAAACATAAAGATAATGCAAAATATAAATTATATTAGCTTTATAAGTAAATATGTATTTACATATAAATCCTTTCCCTGGTAATCACTGATTACCGATAACAGGATTCAAAACTTGGCTGGGAAAAGAAGTGATAAGGATACTGTTCTTCCCTTCACTCTCTTACCATCTGCAGATGGTATGGAAAAGAATGGAAACTACACATAAACGCAGTCTTCCTTATCGGTAATCAGAAAATGCGGTGAACTGATTTTGCGCCACAATTGGCGTAAAGTCAACTACCCGTGAAAGGAGT
The DNA here is from genome assembly GCF_040183065.1 of Periplaneta americana. Taxonomy (NCBI): domain Eukaryota; kingdom Metazoa; phylum Arthropoda; class Insecta; order Blattodea; family Blattidae; genus Periplaneta; species Periplaneta americana. The sequence continues at coordinate 59,061,217 of NC_091125.1, read as the reverse complement.
CAATGACTTCATTTTCATAGGTTGGTGGTGCATATTTTCCGTCTCTTTTTGAATTGTGGACAACGTATTGATTTTGCATGTAGGCCTAACTTCTTGTATTGTTAAGAATTTAACGAATTGAATATTTTCCGTCCCTCTTTACGATCAACATAAAATATTATTTTACAATTCATTTTGTTTTCAGATAAATCTAGTTCAATATAATAAAAGTTTCAAGTTCAATATATAAGATTAATTATATAATATTATAATACAATAATAAATACTTAAATATAAATACATTTATCGTAGTCCAGATTGCGAACTGGAAAGTTTACATCTGGTGAGTTAAAAATCTGCTCTTTCTAATTAAAAAATTTAATTAAAACTTTAGCCACTTTTTTTTTTAGTTTTGTCTATAATTTGTGTTTAACAGTCATGGCTAGGCTTAGTATTCCAGCTACCTAAAGAGTGAAGTTAAAGACACATTGGGTAGATAGTACGCCGAATACAGGTAATGCAACGGATAAGGATATAAACAAACACGTCTCGCTGCGTGTTTGTGGAGTACAGTCAACTCCGGACATTCTGAAGCTATACTAGTAAACACATGCTTGAGTCGTGATGTTCATTTTCGTCGTGATCTTTGCAATGAATAATAACGTGCATTCGTAAGTTACGGAACGTGAACATATGCGGATGTCACTTGAAATGATTTTATATTGCAAGAAATTCTTTCAATAGCACATGACGTTATTGGTGCATGATGTAGTACAAGATATTGTCTGATATTTCTCCGTGTTTCATTAGGATATTGCATGTTGTTCTTCACTGAAAACCCACTAATTTTATTCTTACCTTTCTAGAAATTCCTTAAAATGTAGATTATTTAATTTATTAATTGAAATATTTTCATTGAACATCATGTTAGGCTACACAACTCCATGCTAAACGTCAAGTTAATATCTTCATAATTTTCAGTTTTTGACGGTACTGGTTCCTTTTTGGAATACGTTCAACATACTTTCTATTCGTTTTGGTATTGCAATGTCTTTCAGTGCACTCTTTTTTGTCACTTTTACGTTTATGTTACACAATTTATATGTAATGTTGTCTATATTGACAGTGAAAATATTAGTTCAAATATCCTCAATTATGCACTGTAGTATTACACGATTGAGCGTCTTACCTAAGGCATTTTACCTCTGCAATGAACCTTCAATCAGTCACAAAGATGTAGTTATTTGAATAATACGACTAGAAAGAGCAGTGATCGATAAGACTACTCACTATGACTGCGTCCCGATTTTGACTTTCTAGAGGAAGAGGGCAGAGGATGTGTAACTATTTTGTATACGAACGTACCTACCTGTACCTGCGCTGTGACGTTACATATACTTCGAATGAGGCAACTTGATTCCAGTTTATAGGCAGCTGGAATACGGACCCTAGTCATGGCATATACAAATATGGTACATTTGTTATATAGTCACTGCGAGTTATTGTTTCAGACTCATATTTATTTATAAGTTTGTCTAACCTACACTTTTTATCAAGAAAAGCCCTTTTTTAGGCGGCTCTTGTGCATCAATGATTTTCATGTAAGTTTCTGTTTGGAGGGAATTCATTACATTGGCCACTTTAATATGTCAGGATGTAGAGAATAGAAGAGAGCATTGAACTTTCTATGATAGGACTAGTAGGCATTGGTTGTTTTCTTGGTAGCTGTAGGCTGTTCTGTCCAAATTAGAGGGGGGAAACGCGCTTCTTCTGACACAAAGCTATCGACAAGGTAATCACATAATTCATTTATCTTCGAATTGTCCGGTTTCTCTTTGCATAGATCAAATACAAAACAGTCATTCACTTCTTCAAGGGCGAGATATGGAAGGCCAAAAACATTAGATAGCCACTTATCTTCTTCCACGGATCAATACTTTGTAACTTGCCACCAAGCTTGTGAAAGATGGAATCTGCATCCAGTTATTAGCGCTGTTTCACCTATACCATTGTAATAGCAGAAACTAAAATTCTTTCAATCATTTATTATCATAATAGGCCTACACTGGTCTCTTAAATTGACTGAGCATATTTGAAATTCAGTAAATGGCTTTTCCGAAACATGCTATGAAATGTTTCATATAAAACAATTTTCATCTCGAAAATAAAGCAAAAAGGAGCAAAATTGTATTAATTTTTTTTGTTTGAAATATCTCAAAGATTAACTCCGTGAAATTAATAACATTACTTACGGTTCGCGTTATATATTCTGTAATTTAAAAACCATAAGCATAAAGAAGACAATGAGTACATCATATAATATTAATACATGGACTATGTTTCGTTAATTTATACTTCAGTTATTGAGCAACTGAGCTTTCTCCCGACATGAGATGGACTACTATGATTTCATTTGTTTTTGACGATATTAACTTCGTAAGATATGAACTTGTCTTAAAATTCCAATGGCGAGGTGTAAATACTGGGTAGACTGGAAAAATCGACTTACCTTATACTTTTTATACAGCAGATATTTCTCGGCTTTTTTATCAAAATGTTTTGTGACACAGAACCCACAAGAAGATGACCACTCATTTTCACCCCCAAACAGAATACAACTAATAACAATATAACGTATTTGTCTAGGAGCAACTTGTTAGCGAAGGATATTTCTTATACTATGAAAATTGAAATTTTTTATTTTGTCTTTCATCCGCTATTTTAATATATAAATATGGTTTCGATCTCCTACTTCTATAACCTCATTTTCTTTCATGCGACTAACCTGACACTTTTAACTCTGCAAATAATGATCTCAATGTTCTCTCAGTATGAACCATTTTACACAAAGTTAGTATGTAACACACACACACACACACACATGTACTTTTGATTAAACTAACACTCAACAATAGAACGTATTCACAGAAAACCAATATAGCTCGGCGTATTATATCGCGGTTGAGGCTAACCCCTCATCCTGCTACGAGGCTTCTGCCACAAGCCTCTCGCAGTGGAATGACTGCCATAAGTGAATTTAATATATGGAAGAATCGGAGTGACACCAAGTGTTACGATACATCGTTATTACGAACTTATACTGTTACTAGATATTCATTCATTCATTTAGTGTTCTGCCCAAGGGAAGGTCTTTCACAGCAAACCCAGCTTTCTTCTCCAATCTTTCCTATTTTCTGCCTTCCTCTTTGTTTCCTCATATGATCCATATATCTTAATGTCGTCTATCATTTAATATCTTCTTCTACCCCGAACTCTTCTCCCGTTCACCATTCCTTCTAGCGTATCCTTCAATAGGCAGTTTTTTCTCAGCGGTGACCCAGCCAATTTCTTTTCCTCTTTCATCAGTTTCAGCATCATTCTTTCTTCACCCACTCTTTCCAACACAGAATTAATAACTCAAATTTTTGGGTGGACTAAGCCTCAAAATTCTCTTAAAAGCTTCGTCACTGATACTTACTGTACTTATCGTATTACGAGTGCGCTGTTACTCTATCACTGACGTCTTTGCTTATTACTATAGGTTACATAAAATGACTCAAATAAACACGTAGTCACGTCAATAGTATTTAGACGGAAGGAATGAAAAATCTTTATTTTTCGTAGCATGGATACTGAGAATTTCAAGCTCTGAAACTTTTGCGCCATCACAATACTTCAGTCTTAATGTAGTAATAAAATTAAAATATAGATTGTGGCTACTGCTCTTCAAGAAGTACAGCGCCAAGAAGTAGTAGTAATACATCAGAAGTTTTTATTGGCTGCATAAAATAAATCAAATGCATGGAGATCTTCTTTCAATCATCTGTTCATAATTACATGGCGAGGCAATAAATTCCACTTATCGAGATGTGTTCAATATATTTACCGCATTATCATTATGGAATGGGGAATTAATTATTTCCGCAATGAACTTCTACGCTACAGCTTTTCGCTTTCAACAAACACTCGTAATCAGACTTGATCGAATTAATATCTGCGTCTTGTTCCTTTTATTCGAGTGTAATTGCCTCTGCTAACTGCGCTCCTTATGTTACAGTTGCTTTGAACCTTGTTATTCACATAGCAGTGCATTCCTCCTCTTCAAATTCATTCTTCGTAATAGTCTGGCCGCCCTGAAGATATGTAATAAACGTAGCTCAAGTGAGGGCAGTCAACAGTTAATCTCGGGTGATTACTAAACATATGGCTGTAAAACATGTTCACTCACTTCTTTCTAGCTTTAGTTTGCGTTTGCATCGCAAACTCATCCTCTTGCCAAATTGAATACCTTGGTTAGTAACATTTCTACAAGCCTTTCTGTCTTTCATAGTCCGGATCAGCTTCCTTAATATCTTACGGGTGAAACCTAACCATTTCCCCCCTACTACTTCATATGCTAGTGGATTATAGTGATTTTATAGTTGTCAGATTGAATTTTCTTTCACCAACGTGTTGTTTCGAATTTCGGGTACTGACATATACTACAACTTACAGTTATTTTCTAACTGTTATGTTGGCAGCAATAATTTCGGTTTAAGGAGAGAAAATTGATGAAAGTGAAAGTAGCTGAGCTTGTGAATAAATAATTTAGTAATACCGGTATTATTAAGCCTATTAATATCAATATATAGCTAAATCAGTGCTGTTGCGTTGTAATTCCAATTCAACTCTATATTCAGAAATGTGTAATTAAATCAAATTCACTCGTAGCTTATAGATCTACTTAGTATGAAACACACACATGCTAATGGACAGAAGTATATTTCACATTTTAATTAATTTCTTTCGTGTTTATATTTTTATTAAAATGTCCAAGAGAGTAAATAGCATGGTAGCGGTTTCTTCAAGAAAGAAAGCGCTTGCTATTCAAAGTATTTACACTTCACAGTACTGAAGAAAGAAGACATCAAAAAAATAAATTATGCGCACAGAGACGGCAATTATAATGAGAATAATGAGAATAGCAACATTATTAGGAGTAGAAGTATGTATTTTAAGTAGGCTATACATTTCAAAGTAGTATTCTGTTTTCGGTGTTGATACTAATTATTTCACGTGATCAGACTAAATGCAATTTAGGTTAGGTCTAATGAGTCGTAAAGTGTTCAGTCGAAGCAATGAATTTCTTGTTACCAGACAAAACAGATTTTAATATTAGATCATATTAATCATAATTACCAACATAAAATGCGAGAAGTCCAGGAAAAAAATACTATTTCATAAATTATTGAACCATTTAGAAAATGTCTCTGAACATAAAGGTGAGAAAATAAGTAAATAAGCAAGATATTGTTATTGTTAATGCTATATTTTTTTTTTCAGTACGTAGCATTGGGATTTTACCTTCTTTGGTGATATCTGGTATTAGTTGGCAATACTGAAAAGATGGCCAAATCAGCCTTTTAGGAACTCCTCATACGTGATCCTCACTATATTTCTGAATAAGATAATAACGTATGAATTGTTCATGATATAACAAAAGTTAACATATTATTCTTATACAGCCATCGAAGTAGATCTCATGCAGAGGCATGCTAAAATTAACAATGGGAGCGTACGAAAGGTAATTTTAATACTAATTTTGAAGTGTTTGCGCCGATTGTCAGTTGTTTCCCGCCAGATTTCACACAGCAGCAATCGTAAGGATCAATAAAGTGGTTAATATAGTGGAAGGTCTGTTTTTTTTAATTATTGTTTTATGTTAATTAAGGAACGTACATTAAATAAATTCCAAGAACAACTATTTTATTAATAACTACAGTATATAAAACAATTGAAAAATGTGATCCCAAAACGCGCTCAGTCCATTTGGCCATTTTTATTATTTATATACATAGATATATTTCTATAATCTTCTTTTCTTCCAAAAACAACTCCAATCCTTGTCTCAAAAATTGTGTTATTGTGCATGTCGCTTGAAAACTCGCACAGTCCTTAGATCGATGGATAAAAAAAAACTAGCCCAGTCCTTTCATAAAAACGGACTTAACGCGTTTTGGGATCACACTCTTCAATTAAGAACTAAATGTAATTATAAAAAATAGGGAGTACCCTAGTTTGAACCGGGAACTCTCCTTCGGCAATCGAATCGCTTGGTGTTACTGTGATAAAGTTTTATTATTACAATGATGGGGAATACAGCAGTAGAGGAGTCAATTGTGTCCATACCAACACGGACGAACAGCTGTCTAAAAAAATAGTGTACGACACATATTTTAAAAAGGATTTTATTTTTTTCGTAGGATAGCTCCACGCTACTTGCGGTCTCGTTTCGCAAGCATCTCTACTGACAAGACGAAATGTAGTTTTAACTTTCGTATTATAAGTAGAGATGAAACAATTTCTTCGTAAACACGATACCAGCGTATATTTGACTGGAGTATTGTAGATGACGTCAGAGGGAAGGGGGTTAGAATTGTTTTCTGTTTCATCTGGTTACAGCAACAGTGCTGAAATGTGGTGCTACGTATGCAGTGCGGTAGTAAGTGAGCGAGTCGATTTCTAACCTGTAATCTTATATTAAGTCATTCTAATATATGTAGGCTTTAGTTGAATTGTCCACTCCATAGAGGACTATCAAGAGTAACAACTTTACATTGGTTATGTTTCACTCCAAATGTTCCGAACAGGTAGTGCGCAACGTTTATGTTCCACCGAAGTGTACTCTGTCTGTATGTCTGAAACCTGCTCTTGTTTACATCTGACCGCTGTGCAGAGTTGAGACACACCCACACTGTATGGTTGAAGCGTAGGCAACACTGTGTCCATGGAAGGAGAGGTTTCATCATTAATTATAAATAACTCTTATATACCCTATTGAAATAAATATTAGTACATTGTTTTCGTACAATATCTATTTACGTTAGTTTCAATAATCAGCAGAAACAGTGGTTTCTTAAATCGATTATTATTTATGTTGCTGTATAAACCGCACAGTTGTTAGCGTCGAAGGAATTCTCTATAGTACGCGATATTTTGTCGAAAATAGTCTGAGAATTCACCATTACCATTAAAATTGTGGAGATACAACCAGATAAGCATCCCGAAATGGGATTCCAAATCATGTCCAAACGCAGCCACACAACACGAGTCCCGCTCGCTAACTTCTAGACCACACCATGGTCGCAGCAGTAGTAGTTATGGCAAGTAATGGACAGAATTGATACGTTCAAACAGAGGTCGGCAAATGTAGTACAGGGATATCATTTTATTTTTACTAACATTTCTGATATTAATCTGGCTATACCTCTGGATCAACGGTTGCTATCCTCTTCCACGACTAGAGTTCGGTGGCGTAATATACAAACAAATTACTCTACTAACTATAGAGGGGAAGAAAAGTAGTTAATCCATTTACGTAAACTAGGAAATATCACGCTTTTGAGTTTGATAATTTTCATTAGGTTTTTGTTTAATCAAAATACGGTACAGTATTAACAATGAATGTTTTTGCTCACGAACTGAGCTGTCCATGCGGACGTATTCATTATGCAGTGTATACTATCTACAGCATATTACCGTACATTATAGAGAATGAAGTTAAATTGAAAAATATAATAATATAGATATTTAAACACATTTTTTCAAAATGGTGGCCGTTCATTTCGATACAGGCTTCAGTTCTAATGTGTGTAATTCCAATTACCAGTTTCGTCCTTCGTACTAGTAACTCATGTTGAAATAATTCTGTACCTACTCTGTAAAAGAGTACCTTACGTACTGTAAATTCAATCTTCACTTCTGCTCGATCCGAAAAGATAAAATTACTCAGACATGCTATCTACTGCCCGTCCACGTGATTATGTCGCAGGATCGTAGAAAGGAGGGAAATCACGTGACAGTTAATTACTTAACGAGGCCCTTTTATTTAAGTTATTTTAAACAGTTGTATGGGTATAATGTTACGTAGATGTCCAATTCCTAACAGAAATTAATGTTCTCAGAAAAGAACTAAAACAGCCCAGCCACTAGCCTTTACAGAGAGGCGAATAGAAGCTGGTGGGGAAAACCGGAATGCGACGTAGGCAAATGGACGACAGTATCTGTGCGAAAATGATGCAATATTGAAAGCTCTTTCGTCATTGGAAAACGCGAACATATTTTTCGAACGTACTGTGACGGTAAGGCTACTATTACTCTATATGCGGTCTTGGATCTGCGTGGAGGACGGTTGAACTTCATTAGTAGAAGGGGTGGGAGTGAAGTACATTAAAAAACTCGGGTACAATAAAAATTGAAGTAAAAATAAAATGATGTCCCTGTACATTTAGTACAGTGGTCTGCATTTTATATCTTCAGTCGTTTTACGGTGAACGCAGCAAACCTACCTAGCTCTTTCACCTCGTATGGTAGACGTCAACTAACCATCAGCGAGCCGGTATGGGTGAACTAGAGGATGGGGGTTGAGAAGTCGCATTCTACAAGTACTAAATGTACTACATTTACCGACCGCTGCGTTAGAACTCGTGTCGAATTTGGTCGTTCCACAGGAACTACTACTGCTGTGATATCTAAAAACAAAATTATAAAATCCAAAACTCTGCATAACGAGTCTTAAATACAGGGACATCATTTTATTTTTACTAATATTTCCTATATTAACCTGGCTATACCTTTGGATTAACGGTTGAGAACCGGAAACGCCGTTTGCTACCCCCTTCCACGACTGGAGTTAAATGATACTGGCGTAAAATAAAAACAAATCACTTTACTAGGTATAGAAGGGATGAAAAGTAGTTCATCCATTTACGTAAACTAGGAAATATCGCGATTTTGAGTTTGATAATTTTCATTAGGTTTTTGTTTAATCAAAATACAGTACTGTATTAACAATAAGTGCTTTTACTCACGAACTGAGCTATCCATTCGGACGCATTCATTATGCAGTGTATATTATACAATGAACTGTCTAGCTTTTATTAATCTGTTAATCTTTTAGTACTTTGATGTTTATTGTATTTGTAAATTCAATATTAATTGTAATTATAATTGTAATTGTATTCTGAATATTGTAGTTGTAATCCCCTGGTAGAGGGGAAGAGAATGCCTGATGGCCTTATCTCTACCAGGTTAAATAAATAAAATAAATAAATTATACTGTCTACAGCACATTAGCGTACAATACAGAGAATGAAGTTAAATTGGAAACTAATCATGATATGGATATTTAAACACATTTTTGAAAATGGTGGCTGTTCATTTCGATACAGGCTTCAGTTCTTTTGTGCATAATATCGCACTATAGATTATTGTACCTAATTATAATTTTATCAGTTTCGTTCTTCGTACTAGTAACTCATGTTGAAATAATTCTGTACCTACTCTATAAAAGATTACCTTACGTACTGTAAATTCAGTCTTCATTTCTGCCCGATGCAAAAAGATAAAATTACTCAGACATGCTACCTACCGTCCGTCCAAATGGTTATGTCGCAGGATCGTACAAAGTGGGGAAATCACATGACGGTTAATTACTTAACGAGGCTCTTTTATTTAAGTTATTTTAAACAGTTGTATAATATTACGTAGACATCCAATTCCTAACAGAAATTAATGTTTTCAGACAAGAGCTAAGATAGCCCAGCCACTAGCCTTTACAAAGGGGCGAGCAGAAGCGGGTGGGGGAAACCGGGATGCGACGTAGGCAAACGGACAACAGTACCTGTGCGAAAATATGATTCAATATTGAAAGCTCTTTCGTCACTGGAAAACGCTAACATATTTCTGGAACGTATACTCACTACCTCAGTAGTGTTTGCTATGACCGTAAGGCGACTTTGACTGCATACGCGGCCTTGGTTCTGTGTGGAGGACAGTTGGAAGTTTACTAGTAGAGGGGGTGGGAGTGAAGTACATTCAAAAGTTCAGGTGCAATAAAAATTGAAGTAAAAATAAAATGATGTCCCTGTATTTGTTTGTAGTTAAAGAAAACATTTAAAAGGGAACGAAAATATGGTGTAGGCCTACTCTTATTCCTGTAACAACGCGAATCGTAAACAGGTCACCTCAAGCTCTACTTGTAGGATTTGGCAATGTTGACTTCCGTCTGAGATCAACACTGGCTGACCTCACTCTAGCATTTTGCATGGGCATGCATGCTGCGCTTGATTTTGTTATAGAGCTTCCTACGAAGCCAGTGTCAGTTCTAATAAGTGGGTCAGTATTCAACTAGAGCCAGACAGAAATAAGACAAGTAGATCGACTGAAGAAAGCCCAGTCAGGCTAAACACCTCAAGTGTTTCTAGATGGCAGTAAAATATCGTGATCATCTCTCATAACCAGTCACGAAATACGGTACCGAACAACATACTTTCAACTCGCTACCATTTTCACTTGTAAATGCTAATAGTTATAATTTGTATATAATTGTTATTCAACTACTTGTATTCTACAAAAAAAAATTCTTTCCATCTCACTTTTTTTAAATTACAACACTGAAATAGATGAAAGTACGTAATAACTTCTACAACTCACCTTACATAAATGTAACTTCTACTCGTTTGTACCATAGTATGTTGCAGCGATGGTTTATTTTGTTTTAATTCTTCCGCTTAAAAATAACTAATTTGAATAAAGAGACAATCTAGTCACATTTATTATTTTTCATTATTATTTTTTTTTTTTCAAATTTAAAACTAGGAGTATTAGAATCAATTTCTCTCTAGGCTCCAACGAAGTAGTTGCTCTAATTGGCCAAAGATTATCACATATTATGTCACTTATTTCCAGGAAATATCATGTTGCTCTACAGCAGAGGTTCCCAAACTTTCTGAAAGCTCGATCTACTGTACTTTTGGGCGAGGCGTCTATCTCCACACTCCCCCGAGGAGTCGTGGGCCATACTTTGGGAACCACTGCGTCTACAGAGTCACTGTCTTTAAATCACTGTTTTGTAACAGCTGGAGATCCGTAAAACTTTTTAATAATAAATAAAATAATTTGATTGATGGAAACATCTTTAAATTCTCAAATCATCTTCAGATTTATATAGTACATAGGCCTAAACTGAGTCGTGTTTAAGATTTATATAGTACATAGGCCTAAACTGAGTCGTGTTTAAGATCTTGTATATAAATATTCTACAAGAGATTCGTGCGACAGAGCGTGGCCATACGAATTCCTCCGTCAAAAAATATTTTGTGTTCATTTTCCAGGACGGATAACGTAAATTATTGATAGGCACAGAGATTACCTTCGTGCGATCTTGAGTTGGAGTGTGTCACAGATTGCCTAAGTAAAACGAGCATTTCAACTTGTAGAACTATTGAAATGCATTGAGGTGCATTTTTCTGGGCCAGGGTGTGGATGTAACTAATGCAAATGCATCAGCCCGTGTATTCAGTGAAAGGAGACCTAATTGACAGAAACACTTTCAAACAATGATTTGGTATTTCCCACTGCCAACGAAAAGTATTTGAACTACCTTCAGTGCAAATAACAAAAGCGAAAGAAAATAGTGTCACGTATAGAAAGAAATTCTACTATTGTTAAGTCTGGAATAAACACATACTGTATGTAAGGTTTATTTCGGAAAGCGGAATACTCTCTCTCCCTCTCTATCCATTTATTACTTCGACAATCTCTTTGTGTGTCTCGCTCTTTCTATAGCGATGAGAATATTATGGCGTTGTAAACAAAAAGGAGAGAGAGAGATTTAAATGAAGGTGTACAATTTGACAAACCTTTTCATTTTGTATTACATATTTATCTTTCTTTCTCGATCCCAAGAATACTTCAGTGCATATTGATGTGCCAGAATCAATTGAATCTCTACCGAGGCTTCTGATGCATGCAGTGCGCCAACGATATAAGCTACCAAACTTAAGCAGGCAGTGTAGAATACAATCCACTGAACAGAAAGTTTAAAGAAGTTTTCTCCTATCTCGGCGTCCGGGTAGCTCAGTTCTTTTTAGTTGGTTATTTAACAACGCTGTATCAACTACTGATTAATTAACGTAGTTGGGATTGGTGGTAGCGAGATGATATTTGGAGAGATGATGTCAAGGAGTCGTCATACATTATACTCTATTTTATTTCAAGGAGTGCAGTTCGGTGGCTCCTTTGAACACCCACTTACAGATTTATGACTTCCTACACAAACACCTCTGACAATTCCATCCTGTACCCTCAGTTGCCACAATCCTGGTGACCCTCGAAATGAGACTGACGGGATTCTTGGAATTCGGAAAAGATGCAGCAACTTTGCCTCCACATGGATTTGACGGGAATCTGTCAATTCTTCTGAACAAGCGATTGGTTACTGACTGAAGAAGACAAGATTTCCGTCACAGTAAGGAAGACATTTATTTATGACAACCAATTAGTAGTGGGTAGTAGAAGGTCTGTCGGCAAAGTCCTTTCTGTGAAACTGCACTCCATGAATAAAAATAGAGTATATCTAACATTCGCCTTATGGTTGGAGAAAACCTCGAAAAAAACCCAACCAGGTAATCAGTCTACGCAGGAATCGAACCCACGCCCGAGAGCAACTCCGACTCGGTGAGGAAGCCCCTCTGCCGACTGAGCTACGCCGGTGTCTCGGTAGCTCAGTTCGTAGAGCAAAGGCTACGAACAGGAAGAGCTTGGATTCAATTCCGGATGGTCATGGGATTATTCTTACTACAGATCGTTCGCGTAGACCCCGGGATAAATTTAGCTTCCTATCAAATTGAATACCGAATCCGTCCTGGAGTAAAAGAGTGGTCGAAGTGTGGTGCCGACCATACCACTTCATTCTAGTATCGATGTCATATAAGCGTGCAACTCAACCTCCATGCCCCCATGCGCCATTATGGCAACTAAAGGAGACAACGAATCTGCCCGCTCTCTCTGCCCAAATCCGAAATGAAGCTTGTACTTCTACATAAAGGAAAACATAAACACAACTCTGAAGGCCTAAGCCCGTGGTGCTACAGCCAAATGAAGGTCCAGGCCGATCAGCTGGTCTCTTAAATCCACATGCGTCAACAGAAATGAACGCTCATCCAATCAGTGCGGTTATTACGATGATTCCCCCAGTCGTTATAAATTAAGTGTCTTAAGAAATCTTATTTCTCTAATCACTGCAGCTCCCAAAATTCATCGCGATGCTATTGTCGGCATCGGTCTCATACACTAGACCAGCGTTGTCAGACAGAGACTAAACGGAGCGGAGCGCTCCACTAGACTCGTTGCGTGCTCTGGTGTTTCCACAGACATAAGCAAGTTCACGCTCCGACTCTAGCTCCACGACCGGTTTTGGAGTTTACAACTCTGAGGCCCAATTGTATAAAACTCCCTGACTAAAGATCAACTTTGATCGAGGATCGAAAAGTGAACCGAGTTCAGACACTTCTTCTATTGTATAAAACTTTTCTGCGATCAAATTACCTTGGTTCAAATGCAATCTAAGTTCACGTGAAAAGGATTTGGCAACATCGCATAAACAGGTGAAATACGTGATGCGCGGACCATGTTATACAGGTTTGTTCAGTGTTGCCAATTTAGCGACTTTAACTCTTTTTCAAGAACAATTTCTTTTAACTTTTATATTGCTTAAATATGGATTTAGTGACTTTTTTAGCACCCCATAGTGACAAAATTTAATATTTCTTTGTTGATAATGAGAAATCTAGAGACTTTTCGGCGACTTTCCGTATTACACTCTGTTGGAGACACTGTTTTTTTTTTTGTGTGCAATGTAAATAATGGCGGACAATAAGAAGGTTGACTGTTCTCCAAGTTATCATGTTATGGTGTTTGATAGTGCTAAACATAATAAAGCTTTATAAAACGACAATTTTCGTTTAATAATACAGTTAATTGAACATTTATGAATGTACCTATCACATCCATTAATAATTAATGGTTGTTATAAACATAATATAATTATAGGTTATGTTATTTGATACTGCTGAACACGATAGAGCCTTATAAAATATAAGAATGTTTGTGTATTAAGGCAAGAAATTGAAAGAAATATATATAAATGTACCTAACATATCTATTAATATTAATAATAATGGATATTTTATTTGCACAATCTGTCACTCGTATATTTCAAACAGAAAAGAAATAACTGAACTTGGATCATCCAACTTAATCGGAGAAATTTCTTCAGTCAAAGTTGACTTTAGTTTGAGACAAATTAATCTCAGATTAGACTTTATACAACACAAAATTCCAAGTTCAGCTGAAACAAGGATCAATTTAACCTCTGATCTAAGATTAAATGGTTATACAATCGGGTCTGACACTACTGCACTAGATGGAATTTCACACTTCTTACTCCATGAGAACTCTAACTAGCGCTCATTTTGTATCTCTATTCGAAGGAATGATGTCTTAGACACGCAGCTACGTCATTGTACCTGAACATCTTCATAATTGTAAATTAACAGACTAAATAAGGAATAGAAAACAATGGGAACAATGTATTTTTATTCCAAAAATAATCAATTATGGTTCTAAGCAAACTAATATTACGGTACTTTGTTAGAATGGGTGGAAATAGCAAAATCTTTCGCTTCAGACGCTGAAAACAACTTTTTTGCAATACGTTATAAATCTGATAACATCGAATGAGTATTACATCTAACAGCTAAATTGCTGAAAATAGCCAAATTAAACATATACTCTAGAGTGCTAGAGTGATTTTTATATAAAAACAATATGTATCTTTGTTCTAACAATAAATTATTATTATTATTATTACTATTATTATTATTACTATTATTATTATCCATGTATTGTGGGTCCCTACCACCACGGCATGCCGCTTTCTCATTTTCTGGATAGAGGAGACGGCCTTCAGATATGGAGGGTAGCTGCGAATATATTGAATAAGCAGTCGCGGACAGCCGATGAGGGGTGGTCCTCCAGCTTAGGGGTTAGGCGAAGGGCTGAAAACCCAACATCATAAAAAACAGCTTGTTACGAAACCACACAATAAGCCTCGGAATAGGGCTGATTCTCTGGCATGACCACAGCAAAGATACGGGAAATGCCTGTTATTATTCGGTTGAGAAGCATTTGTCATCTAGTCTGCTGTCAAAATATCTGGAAGTTAAAATTGATAAAACCTTCATATTACCTTTTGTTGTGTAGGGTTGTGAAACTTGGACTCTCACTTTGGGGAGGCCGAGACGTAGATGAGAGGATAATACTGAAATGGATTTGAGGGAGGTGAGATATGATGATAGAGAGTGGATTAATCTTGCACAGGATGGCGGGCTTATTTGAGGGCGACAATGAACCTCCGGTTTCCTTAAAAGCCATTATTATTATTATTATTATTATTATTATTATTATTATTATTATTATCATTATTCTTATTATCATTATCATTATCATTATCACTATCATTAAGGGAACTGTGCCTAATATCGCACCCATTTTGAAAAAGTAGTATTTCAAGTAATTACAAAAATTTGAAATAAATACGGATTCTTAGTACGGGGTTATTATACTTATATCAGTGAGGTCAGATTTGAAAATTACTTTTATTTTATATTTATTTTTCAAGTACATAAGAAAAATTGCAAAAACGGTGTTAGGAGAATTAGTGCTCCTAATATCGGACCTCGCACCCCTCATTTTGTGAAAAATACACAGGGCAAATGTTAAGTTTATTGTATAGAAACAAGTTTCCTTACATATTATTATTATTATTATTATTATTATTATTATTATTATTATTACTCAGACGTGTCACTAGAAGAAAGACTGGAAGCTCGAAGGAAAGACTGCAGGAACAATTTTAAATTTTACAACGTCATGGAACCAGGTAAGGTCTGAAACACCTAATTCTTGAGTGTTAATATTAAGTTGGCGATGAAGATGACGGCGATGGTTGTGAAAAGTCCACAGCTCTTAGCTCAAATGTTAACTTCCTAATTTATGATGTAATGGTATGTTACGATTAGCGAATATGGCTGCCATGTTTATAAAGCTGTAAACGAAGTGCAATCGTAGAAGTTATCCGTTATGTAAATGAAGAATACTCAGCTCCGTGGGAGTACGCCGAGATATGAGAACTTTCTTCCGTCTTTGGGATGATATAGCATCCCAAGTCTTAATAGAAAGTCGCAGTTGCTTGCATCTGGTGCATAGACAAGTCGAGCACCTGATCACCTGGCAGGAGTGTCTGAACCCGTTGTGCGCTCGCATAATGTTCCGAGCACGACTCAGTCGCGAAGTGGGACGAGAAGGCTGCCAGCAAACCATGAGACATCAACAGTCAATAGCCCTGTTCTTCAAAAGTGTTTCATGTCCCTAACTGGGTTTTTCCCAAGTTCGTATTTTAGGTTCATCCAAACTTGACACTAGACGAGTGACTACCAGTGTGGTGTAGGGGCTACGAGCAGTGAGGCTTCGAATTCCACTTGGGCTGATCTTTCTTTAAGTTTTCCCCAAATATAAGCGAATATCAAGCAATTCCGCGATTTCATAACGAATCCTCGAACTCTTTTTGCCAAAACATCATACCTTAGCACCAGTATCAGATACGATATACGTAATTTAGTTAATTTTGAGGGTTTATTTTTTGAGTTTAAAGAAAAAAGTTACACAATTTTTCTAATATATAGGCTGTAAAGGGTATAAGTGTCATTATTTTAACTGATGATTATTTATGTCATGAAGAAGAAAAAATATTTTCACAATTTTTTTCTAATTGCAATATTTAACTAAATTATCCCTTTTGAGATGCATGAGCAACAGCCACAAGAGGTGTGTCGTAAAAAACAAGTCATCTATGAGCCTTGTTGTCAGCATCTTGGAGCACGATCCCACGTGAAACTTTAAATCAACTTAAACAATATAAAATTTCTGATGCAACGATTGATGCCATAGGATCTCACGTGTTAAAATCATCGTTAGCTATAATTAGTAATCATTTGTACCCAACAAAATTTTTATTGTAAATGATTTCCTACGTTTTCTTATCTTAATGTTTTTTTTTTTCTTTCCAAGTGTCACAAAATTGTTTTGTTTACGTATTATTCTTTATGAATTGATTAGTAGGCCGATCTATCAAACCCTTATTTAGGGCGGCTTTTGTTTATACAAAAACATTATTAAAGTTTACAATATTAGGCGTTTGGCAACTTTGCAGGATGGGGAGGAGGGAGTTTACAAGTACACAGTATAGCTCAAGCGGATACAGAAATACCGGTACAAAACAGATGCTCTGTTCTAATGCAGGGGGCGGACCGTTGTTTACATAAAACAGCAAATACTAACTTTCAATCTCATTAATAGAACTTTATGGTAAATTTCCATTTTATTTAACAATATTGGCAATATTGGTAATTTTTTATTGTACATCTAAAAAATAAACAATAATGGTTTACTGCACAAAATCACACGAACTTTTTTTAAATGCAACATTTTAATCTCTCCCGCTTCCATAAAGCAGTACCATTTTTAAAGAAATTTCTGTTTGTGTGATTTTCGAAACGAGGTAAGAGACTTCTAGTTTCTAATAATCGTTGAGAAACCGCTACAAATTTCGCCGATTAGGTAGCCTTCATTGCGGTAAACGTTGACGGTACATCTTCTTGTCTCACTCGAATTACGACGACTTTCTCCATAAATTAATAACATATGATATTCCTAAACTGTGAATGACATTATAAGTTGTTTATCGAATACCTGGTACTGAACTGTCATCCGCTCGGCAGTAGAGCTATGGACAGGGAGCTTGAACTCAGCTGACATGTACGTACGTCTGTGCAGAGTACTGCCTGCTGAACACCTTGCCACGTCTCTCACGCCAGAATATTAACAAATTTAAGCATTCAATTTTATTTAATTTCACGAAAACGCAATAGAACACACAAATATATATTTAAACTAATATTAACTCTTTCCTAGGTATACCTACTGATGTAACTGTTTTCGTAATTTTATTAATGATATAAACAGTATAACGCAAATAAAATAAGAGAAGAAATATTTTTTTCTGGCAAAACCATCAAGTTTTGACCCTATGTTGTATGGACATTTTTTGATCCTGTAGACCGTCCCCGACGACTGTGAAAAGGACGGCACTTATACCCCTTACACTCTGTATATCAATAACTTACTGATGCTTGATTTGTTACAATTCATTCATTCGTTCATTCATTTATTTTATTCCATAGATCTTACATGAGCAATGAAGCTTTAAGATGTGGAACATGTCAACATTTTACAATATTACAATTACAATTTTTACAAATTTTTATAGTTTTACAATTTAGTAATTTTCTACAATTTTTACAATTTTGTACAATTTTTTTACATTTTTTTTTACATTTTGGCGAGATGTAGTGAGATGAGATGAGGTCCGAGGATTCGCCAAAATATTACCCGGCATTTGCCTTTTCGGTGGGGGAAACCTCGGAAAAACCCAACCAGGTAATCAAATCAAAGGGGTTGATGCCAAGGACTCGCCATAGACCATCCGGCTTCAGTCCCACAGCTGGGGAAAACCTCCGAAGAAACCAAAGTCCAAAGGGGGATCCAACCCAAGCCCGAACGCAGCTCCGGATCAGCAGCCCAGCGAGTCTGTCGACTGAGCAACATCGATGGCTCTACTAAAACTATACAATACATAGCCAATCAGATTATTAAATTTACAAACGCAAACGATCATTCATAAGTTGAGCTATATTATAATACAAAACAATTTAATTAAATTTAAGGCATAAACAATTCAACCAGTTGTGATATACAGAAATTGATAATACATATCATGCAAACTACTTCAAATTACAAACACAAACAATTTATCAGTAGAGCTATATAGATTACTATTCAATTTAAAGCATATACAATTCATCGGCCAAATCTATACAAATATATACAATACAAAGTAGCATACTTTCATTAAGCTATACAAATTTGTGCAATTAATATCAAGTAGATTAATTCAATTTATAATCATAAACAATTCATCAGTTGAGCTATACATATTACCATTCAATTTACAGTAGGTCTATATACAATACATCAGTAGAGCTACACAGACTAGTAATCATTTTAAGAACATATACAATTCATCAGCCAAACTATACAAACATATACAATCAAATTAGTATTTTCGTTAAGCTATACAATTCATATGAAGTAGATTATTTCAATTTATAAGCTTAAACAATTCATCAGTAGACCTATACAGTATACTATTCAATTTACAGTACATACAATTCATCAGTTATGCTAAACAAAAAATACAATACATAGTAAACAGATTAAGTCACTATAAAAACATATTTTAGTTGAGCTGTATAAAATTGTACATGTCATTTAAGTAGAATAATTCAATTCACAAGCATAAACAATTCATCAATTGTGTAGAAGGTAAGAGTATGTAGAAATTTGGTTAATTCTTTCCTGAACCTTTTCCCGTTGTTCTTCAAATCTTTAAGATAATTAGGCAGTGCATTGAAGACTGTTATACATGAATAGCGAACTCCTTTTTTAAAACAGCTTAGACTAACAGAGGGTAGATGAAGATCTGATTTATGTCTTGTATTAAAATGATGAATGTCTTGATTAGTACTGAATTTATCTTGGTTCTTAATATACAGCATCATTATTGAAAGAATGTATTCACAAGGTAAAGTCAAGATTTCTAAGTTTCGGAAAATATTTTTACATGAGGTCCTTTTATGCACACCGGCCATTATTCTTATAGCTTTCTTTTGTAAAACAAAAACGTGTTTAGCTTCAGACGAGTTACCCCAGAATATTAATCCATATTTCATTACAGAGTGAAAATATGCAAAGTATGACATTTTAAGTAAGTTTATATCACCAATAGTAGATAAGGATCTTAATCCATAACAGGCAGAGCTCAATTTACGAGTAATACATTCTATATGCTTTTTCCAGTTCAAGTGATTATCCAATTCTAATCCAAGAAACTTTGTGCTTATAGATTCTTTGAGATGAGTTCCATTTAATCGAATACTGTAGGAAACCTGAGCACTATTGTGTGTACTAAATTTGACTGCACTGGTTTTATCAACATTAAGTGCTAGTTTATTTGCATGGAACCATTCATTCATTAGATTCAGCACTGTATTAGAAGTGTTTATAAAATGATCGTATAGTTTGCTTGAAATAATTACACTTGTATCATCTGCAAATAAAATTACATGGGATGAATTGTTTATGGTCAAGGCTAAATCATTAATATAAACTAGAAACAACAATGGACCTAAAATTGACCCCTGCGGAACACCATGTTTAATATTTCTAAATTCTGAATAAGTAACTTTATGACTATTTGGTACATTTATTTCTACTTTTTGTTTTCTATTTGATAAGTACGATGTAAACCAACCCAACATCTCATCTTTAATACCATAAAACTTCAATTTTTTTTACTAATATACTATGGTCTACACAATCAAATGCTTTAGCCAAGTCACAAAAAATCCCACCTACATGTAGTTTCGAATTTAATGAATTTAGTATTTCATCCACCAAACTAAAAGCAGCATTCTCTGTCGATTTTTGTTTTCTAAATCCAAACTGTTCTAAAACTAATATATTGTTGGACTCCAGGTAATGATATAATCTATTATACATAACTTTCTCAAACACTTTTGAAAATGTTGTTAATAATGATATGGGTCTGTAATTAGCAATAGTACATTTATCTCCCTTTTTGTATATTGGTTTTACTATTGAATATTTGAGTCTTTCTGGAAAAATACCACATTGCATTGACAAATTGCATAGATAGCTTAACGGAGGGGATAATATTTCAGAACAAGCTTTCAGAACTTTACTTGGAATTTCATCATATCCAGAGGAATATTTTGTTTTTAGTTGTTTTATCACATGCATGATTTCTGCTGCGGTAGTGGGAATAAATTTGAGACCTAAAAACTCAGTGTTAAATGCATCAGTTAGGTAACCAAGTGCAGCATCTTCTGCACAATCTTGAATGTTTAAGTTCTGAATAATATTTATATAGAAGTCGTTAAAATGATTTGCAATTGATTTTGGGTTATCTATTTTACTATTATTGATTTTAATGCAAGTAATATTTTCAATCTTTGAATATCGATTAGTTTCATTTTTAATAATATCCCAAATAGTTTTAATCTTATTATCTGAATTTTGTATTTTTTCATTCAGATACATTTTCTTTGCATCTTTTATAACTTTTGTCAAAGTTTTACAGTAATTCTTGTAGTAATTAAGAACATGAGGATCATCACTATTCCTACTCATTAAGTATAGATTCCTTTTTCTAGTACATGATATTTTAATTCCCTGAGTTATCCACATGTTTTTACTTTTACATTTTTTCACCACCTTGACTGGAAAACATTCATTGAAATAATTCGTAAATGTAGTGAAAAATGCATTAAATTTAGTATTAATATCAATGGTATCGGTACTATATACATTTTCCCAAGATTCATTTTGTAGACATGTATTTAAATGATGAAGAGATTCAGCATTTATAATCCTTTTTTTTATTTTTAGATTAACACTTTGGAATTTTTCACTCATATTGAAAACACTTAGAATTTGTGCATCGTGATCAGACAGGCCATTGACTAATGGTACTGTTGAATAGGAATTCAATCTACTTTTATCTATAAATATATTATCAATGGCAGTACTACTTCCAGCTTGTGTTCTGGTTGGAAAACTTACTGTGTGACTAAGATTATAAGTTTCAAGAAGTGAGTTTAATTTTCTTTTACGTGAGCTTTCTGATAGATAATCTATGTTTATGTCACCACAGATTACAAATTCGGTATGTGGTTTATAAAGTCTTTTCAATAATGAATCTAAGTTAGTTGTAAATTTCTTATAATCTCCCATTGGCGCCCTATAAACACATAAGATAATTAAATTTGATATCTCATAACCAATTTGTATTCCACAGATTTCAATATCTTGTTCAAGGCAAAAATCAGATATATCAATTTTACTAAATAATAGATCCTCTCTGATAAAAATACAGGCACCCCCTTTTTGGAAGACATGTCTACAGAAATGAGAACCTAATACATATCCATGTAAAGACAGTTGTAGTATTTCCTGTTGCTTCATATGATGTTCAGTTATACATAATATCTGAGGTTTATGCTTTTGAGTTGCTAAAGAAGTGATCAATTCATCAGTTTTTTGTTTTAATCCCCTAATATTTTGATGAAAAATAGTGAAGTTACTGTGTTCATTACTAGAAACATCAGAGCATTTACAATTTAGTTGAACTTGTTTCAAACACCTTACTTGTGGGAGGTTTAACCTAAAAAAGGAGAAGCCCTAGCATTAACTAACACAGGAATATTACAACTCTGCTTTTTAACATGGCTGCCTCTGATGCTATTAGCAATAAGAACCGAAAGGTGCTCCTTGCCTCTACCATTCAGATGCAGGCCATGTGACGTATATTCATACCTTCTTATAGGGCTTACATCTATCAAACCAATGTGTGATGCCCCAGGTCTCATCAGAGCCCGCTCAAGCCGCATATTCACGCTCCGCACCCTCCTGTGAAGATACGGCTTGTCGTACCTGCTGAAAAGACTGAGAAATCCCACATTGGTATGGCTGCTCATCTCAATTATGTTGTTGACATCTTTCTCAATAGAATAGTTACAATCGTTATCAATACTATTACCTGGCCCACCCACTATAACTACATGATCCCTCTTAGAAAATTCTGAACTCAATTTCATCATATCCTCAACAACATTCTTGAGAGGAGCATTAGGCTTACATACACTAGATACTTCAAACTCATCGCCCAGTTTCGACTTCAAAAGTGAGGAAATACCTCTTGCATGGCTGCTTCCTAAAATCAATACTTTACTCCTACAATCATTAACCTTATCTGTTTTCTGACTTACCTTTACTAGTGTCGATACTGGGTCTGAGTTCTCCTGATCAACATTCATTGCTTGAAGAGCACTGAATTTGTTAGTCAGTTTGATTGATGCAGCATCATCCGCAGAGAAACGTCTACTCCTAGATTTGGAATTCTTCGGTTTCATCCAAGTGTGAGATCTCTCTTTATTCGAAACACTAATGCTATCCTTCAAAGCTCTCAATTTATTAATTTCACACTTTGCCTCATCTAATTCCAATTCTAGGGCTCTGATTCTCTCCAGTTGATCGCGCATCTTTCTATCATATATACAATCACTACATTCCCAACTACCTTTGTCAACAAAATTATCAGGATCTATATCTATACATTTCCAATGAAAACAGAAATTACAATTATTACATACCAATCCTTTCACTACAATCCTTCTACAACTACGACAGTTTCCAGACAGAGCAGCCATAGCACACATTATGTATATACTGTACCTTATTTACAAATTCAATTTCACTCACTTTTCAATTTAATGTACTTACGTATATTAGTTTTAGGTTATTTCTACCCTTTAGTATCACCACACTATAATATTTCAATAGGCCAACACTACACTTTATCACTTCACTATACCACACTTTTCGACGTTGAAACTACACGACACGTCACTGCACTTATATTTCTTCATTATGTACTCTTACGCAGATGATGCCGTAGCTATTTTCAGTGGTTTAAAAGTGAATGAAAATGGAATGAAACTTATCATAAAGCAAACAATGGTAGCCTATACATTTAATAAAAAAAGGCTAGATTCAAAATAAAAAAATTACTAGATTCAAACTTACTATCTTTAAATATTTCTATAACAACGATTGTACCATTTTCATTGACATCACACAATGCCATACATCTTGATTATATTCACAATATTAAGATTCACAATCCCAATTGTATATTGTCTCTAAATTGTGAATGTCCATATGTAAAAAAATTCTACAAAAGTTAAATATCTAGGAATACTAATTGACCAGCACCTTATATGGGACACACATATTGCATTTTTATGTAATAAATTACGCAAAATTATATATAAATTTGTTATATTTCGTTCTTACTCCCTATTAACATTTTAAGGTTAATTTATTTATCCTTGGTGCAATCTGTATTACGTTATTGCTTTGTCGGTTGGGGCAGTGTTTCTAAATCCATAAGAAAGCCACTGGATTTACTAAAAAAGAGAATAATAACTGTGGCCTAAAACAATACAAAAAATTAATTTCTCAGTACCCTGTTTTAGTTAACATAAGTACGATTAAATTTAAACGTAAAATTAAATAAATTAAGGGAACTTAACATAGGGTTATATAATTAATAGATAAATATTAGTCTTATATATGCCCACTTGTGAATATTGGTTATAAACTTTGCAATTGTGATTGCCTTTTATCATATAGGCTCATGTTTTTGTAATCTGTGCTATTTTATTGCTTATATTGGTCTATTTTGTCTTCTGCTTTCTGCTAACCTATATTGCGGTTTTGAACTCTCGACAACGAGCGTTTGCTCATACGGGTGTAAATTCATTTAATTTATATTTCTGTTTTGTTTTAATATTTGGCGTGTTCATTTTTGCTTGATGTTATAATAGTTTTTAATGTATTCTTGTTTCTATTATATTTAATACATATTTTTGTAGTTTCCTGATTGTAATAATGAAAGGTCAATTATTTTTGTAATAATAATAATAAAAATGCTCGTTTTTGCTTCCTTTTTGAGATAAAAATTGTTTTATATTAAACATTTCATAGCGTGTTTCAGAAAAGCCATTTACTGAATCTCATATATGCTCAGTCAGTTTAAGAGAGCAGTGTATTATGATAATAAATGATTGAAAGAATTTTAGTTTTTCCCTTAAATGTGCAAAAATTTGATCCGAACAAATGTAACGTTTCGTTCTGAAAGGAAATTTTACAATATTACATTTGTTCGGATCAAACTTCTGAATGTTTAAAGCTTGGTAGATCATTGACTTACTATGACTGCCAAAGCGTCTCATTTACTGTAGACCTACATTTAGATCCAGTAATCTTCCATAGACATATCCTTACAGGTATTTTCTGCTTTGTGACGCTTTTTTTTTGTTAATCTTATTACGTGTAAATTTTCGCAGCCCATGAGATAAGTGCGTGTACTCGACATGTTATTGAATTCAAGTCCATTCTCTTTCAACATATTTTCCCCCTTTATATTATTCCTTGACCAACTATGCATACTTTCACTGCCTGAAGACACCATAACCGTGTCTTGAGGTTTAAAAATACCAACTTCTTAATGCGACACTATGAAACTCATTCATTAAATTTTGTATCTAGTTGTGTTTATACACGACAACTAGACACAAAATTTAATGAATAAGTATACAGTATATTAAAAGAAAATATTAATTACCTAAGGAATCAATTAAGCGTTGAATGTTAAATAATTACGAAAAGTATTGCACGACATAATACTGTAAGACCGTAAGTATCAGTTTTTATTATGCCGCAGAATTTATAATAAGAATTGCAGATTCGGTGAATTTTTCTTGAAGGAAAATTGCCTGGGTGTCTAGAGTCTGGAAATTTGTATGAATGTAAGTGCGATTGTGAGTGTGCTAATATTAATTACCCAATGAAAAAAAAAATATATATATATATATATATATATAAAAAATACAATAGGCTATCAGGACTGTCGCTGGGCAGTAACCTGAGTAGGAGTTTCAGTGTCACATGGTTGACAAGTAACTCTCTCTGTCAGCAAACCATAAAGCACTAATAGATGCTATAGAGTTAACAACAACGAAAAAAAGAAAGAAAAAAGAATTGCAGATGTTCTAATAGAGTAGACGATCTTTATCTTCTGATACTACGAATAACTTAGGCTTATAGGTTTATTCTTAATTATAATTCCTGCAAGTAGTTCGAAATATTGAAGATATTTAAGGCCAAATACACTGTCCAACTCAGAAAGTTCTGTACAGTCGCAGTGAAATCGTAAAATTTGTTTTAATATTGTAAAGGGTGCGTCAGAAAGAACGGATGGATTTCAAACTATCGATACGCAGCGAGGGGAGGGATATAGTGAGGGGGACCACGACTGTTGGGTCAGCCAGAGAATGCAGTTTTAGCTGAGAACATGGTGTTGGTCTGGCGTACAACGTGCTTTCATCGTAGAGATATTTTTGAAAAATGAAGAGTCTGTGATCGCCACTCAGGACTCATTTCGACATCGGACGTCACGCTAGGATTCCAACTCGGAATACAATTTTGCGGTGGGTGGCTTCATTTCGTATCACAGGTTCAACATTAAAGAAAAAATCACCTGAATGAACACGGAGCGCGTGTACACCTGCAAATGTGGACACAGACACTAGGTTTTCCAGCCACCTCAAAGATCAGCCCGCAAACATGCTATTGCACTGAGATTGTCCGAAGCTACGGTAAGATCTCGCGTCCTGCGACTTCTTTCTTTGGGACCATTTGAAGCCGTAAGTTTGTAAACATCGATCACATATGTATACTGGATGAACTGAAGACGGCGATTCGTGAAGAAATCGTGGCAATTGCACCAGCTATGACTGTGAAAGTGATGGCGAACTTCAGAAAAAGCCTCGATGCCTGTATTGAAAGCCAAGGACATCATATGGATTATGTTGTTTTCCATAAATAAACTGCATGTATTGGTGTATATGTTGATAACAATAAATTTTTGATTTGACGAATCCTTACAATTTTCTTGCCATGTGAAATCCATCCGTTCTTTCTGACGCACTCTGGACAATCTACATGTTCAATGTAGGATATTTGATACAGCATCATTCACTCAAGCATCACTATGTAGGAATGATGCGCCGAAGCTGTAGTTGTTTTTACCATCGCTTTTACGTTTCATTCGGTGCACCATGCGAGGCGAATTGCATAGCAGCGCATGATAATTTTGTCTGCCAGAAATTCTACTTGGGCCCTCTGGGATTCGAACCAGGATTACCAGTTCGAAGCTGATGTATCCTTATCATGTGAAAATTGTGATCACAATATTCGTAAGTAGTTGTCAATTATGGTCGTGTGTTGATCATGGCGCAAGGTCACAATTTTAGACAGTATAGGTCAAACACGGAACACAATGGGAATCAAACCACTCCGCTGTATTTATATCCAGAAACAGTATTTGAGCTACAGAATTATTGTTAGCGACTCGAACTCAAAATTGTCATACTACTCCAGTGAAAGGAAACTAAGGAGAATTTCAGGATACTTGCCTTCTATTATGTTGAGCATATTACATCACAGCAAGTGCTAATAGAGGTCGCCATCTTATGCCAAGTACATGTCAACGCGGTGCTTCATGTTGTCAATATCTTTTCTTACGATAGCCTCTCAAAGTACAGGATGGTAATGTCGGGCGATCGTAGAGGCCATATATTCTTAAATATATACTAATAACAATATTTAATAGTATTACGATGATGCTGACTTCAAATTTTTTACGTATTAATAAAGTGTAATGATATTAAAGTAGCTCAAGTATTGTGTCACTGAGTGTATTTAATTCAATTCATCATGGTTTACAAAAAAAAATGAACACTGACAGGTGTAAACGCATTACTTACGACACATTTTAGATTACCCCAACCCTTCTGTCTAGAAGCGTCTCTTTACGCATCTGCGACTAGAGTAATTGCGTTGCACCTAGCGAAGACAAATACAAATAGTGAGGATTGATCTGTTGCGTGTTTATCGCTCAAGTGCAATTCTCAGAGATATACACATTTCAATAATTCTGAAACCATTCAAAATCGAATCCATGTTGGTAGGAATTCTTCTTATAACAGTAGATTAGTAATGAATCACCCTGTATTATATGTATATAATTGTATATGTAGAATATTAATTCTATTCTATAGACTTTATTTACGGGTGCTGAATACTCTCTTTGCTTTAGTAAATTTTTAACCTCCATGTCAGTTGAATCATTTTATTACTCTTTTTATCTCAGATATTTAAAATATTTCGCTGTTGATACTACTTTATAAAATATTCTCAATTCTTGTGAGCGATTTGTATTTACGTATTCACTTTTTCTATATTTATTTCCACTTTTTCTATATTTATTTTTAATGTTTGTATTATTCTTTCACATGTATTTCGATACTCTATAGCAGTGGTCGTCAGCACTCGCTGAAATGGGTAGAGTGCATGGAGGGTAAGGAACTCTGCTCCGTCGTGCACAAGGGATAGAGAGAGAGAGCAGCGACGATTGCACGCTAGGGCTGTTCTTGTCCGCCGGTAAGAGACGCTAGCCCGAGCGTGCAGTGTTTTGATGACCGCTGCTCTATAGTTTGGAATGCAATGGAATTTCGGTAAAGAGGCACTATGGCCCAGCACTGCGACCTTTCCAGATCTATTGTGCTAGGTGCATTCTCAGACTCTCACTGGTTGACTATACTAATGTTCGCTGCATACCCAGGTTTCGAGCGACAACGCCACTCGTCCCTAGGCCAGCCCTATCCATGCGTCTCCAGCCACCATTCGGGGCAATGCTAGGGCATTGTGACGAAATGGAGACATATTTACGAAATTATGTAGATGCCCAATATGGAGAAAAAGGAGAACTACGAGAAAATCCCCAACTGCGGTCTTGTCCGTCATAAGTGTCACTATGGAATTTTCGATGACCGGGACTTGGACTTGTGATAGGCTGAAGGTCTGGACACTCTGCCATAGCAGGGATATTCTACTATATTTTTTACATATGTTCCATATATTATGGTCCCTCTTTCTATTCCTAATTTTTGTGGGTATTCGACATATAATTTTCTATAATATCAAACAGAATTCCTGCAATTGTAACTTCTCGAAATGACGATAACAGATCTGTAAATCTCTGATTATTCAACCAGTTACGCAACGTATTGCAGCATTTCCGTTAAGTAGTTTTTATGTTGACACTTCCGGAATTATGTTGACAAGTATATGTTTTCGAGGCTGACGTCCTCGAATCTTTAATGTCACTCATTTTTCAACAAAATACTTGTTTCATAGAAAACGTTTGGCTTGAGAATTGTTTATATTTAATAACATTGTATGTATGACTTGTCTCGATAAGAATAGACAGTCTCATAATATAGGCCTACACCTGCTTGAATTGGGTTTGTAGTCAAGTAATGAAAGAGCACATATCATGTTCTAGCTTAGTTAATTGCCAAATCTAGTATCAATTCTAAGCCTGTGAGATTTGTCTTAACTTCGTAAGGTGAAGAATCGGTAGAACGGAGAAAAATTC
Organism: Periplaneta americana; assembly: GCF_040183065.1. Lineage (NCBI taxonomy): Eukaryota > Metazoa > Arthropoda > Insecta > Blattodea > Blattidae > Periplaneta > Periplaneta americana. The sequence continues at coordinate 59,032,095 of NC_091125.1, read as the reverse complement.
TCTCCGGCACCGGGACTCAAACTCATGTTTCAGCTTAACGTGCTGGCGCTTTATCCACGTAAAGCAGGAAACCTGGGTTCGAGTCTCGGTGCCGGAGAGAATTTTTCTCCGTTCTACCGATTCTTCACCATATGGAAACGCAGGATTATTGCACTGAAACTTCTTAAGTACTTCGGTACATCATATTAATAGGCCTATTAACTTCATAAGTCATAAACGAATTGAGGAACTCTGAAATAAAGAGCTGATGGATCGAATATAAACTATATATATATATAATTTTTTTTAAATTTAAACCATATAAGTAATTATTTTTCCCACGTTGTAGAATTACATTTTTTTTTATCTGAACGCGTGTAAGATAAGATTTAGTTTCTAAATTCGTACCTCAAACGGGTTACGTGGATCAATGTGTAGCTCTTCATAGACTGTTAAACGCTTACTTTTATATAATTCAATCGTAGATTTAAATCCACATTTTAATTTATTTTTCCTTCAGAGACAGAAGTTTGCAGATGTAAAAAGTATAGTAATATAGTAGTAATAATAATAATTAATAATAATAATAATAATAATAATATTTACAATTGGATCAATATCGATATTTCAAACATTTGAGCTGTAAAATTGGAAAGAGCAGGTGTTTCCTTGAGCATTGAGAAGCAATCACGCAATACAAGTAGGTAACCATTTGAATACGTTTCTACTACGTAATTTCAATTCTTATTTAGCCGCAGGTTTCAAATGCCTGGTTTAACCTGTAATATTTCTTCCTTGCTTTTTTTTAATACATGGTATCGACTGGTTATTTTATATAGGCTTGCTTGATATGTTACTTTCTTATATCTCTTTCAGATCAGGTGTTTGAAACCTCTAGAAGTAAGTGGGTGGTAGCGATACAGAATTTCACCTCTGATATAATGCAATACGCCTCTTATGATATTCCCACAACTCCTGCACAATATGTAATAATTTCAGTGCCCAGATCGATTGCATAGGAGAAAGTTGCCGGCGATATTCACGATTGATCCGAAGCTATTCAAGTGTGATGCTTTGAGGTTGTTTGTTCTTTGTTCCTGAATTATAGATTTTACGGTATGTTGAAAATAGCATTGGTACTATTGAAATTATAGCCTACGATACCAACTCTTAGAATAAGTCTTTCATTCTGACTACTTACGTTGTAATAGAAGATTCCACATAGATAAGAATGCAGAGAACAAAATAAATTTAAAGGCGTTTGTGGAGCAATAGACCGAACGATGCAGAATAAAACACTGGAGGTCACAGAAATGAAGTCCTATAATCTTGTCCTTAAATATGAGAAAATTTAAAAGACATATTGAAAACCGATAAGTTGGCACATTAAATGAGGATAAACAAGGTCCGTCTATGCCTATCTTTGGAACAATTAATATAAAGTTATTTGTCACATTATTTGAGTGAACGTTTTTGACTCGATTGAGTCACCTTCGGAAGCTATGCCCTTGAATACATGTACAGGGACATCATTTTATTTTTACTAACATTTTTAATATTAACTTGCCTATACCTCTGGATCAACGCCGTTTGTTACCCCCTTCCACGACTAGAGTTCGATGATACTGACGTAATATACAAACAAATCACTTTAACCAGGTATAGGAGGGAAGAAAAGTAGTTCATCCATTTACGTAAACTAGGAAATATTGCTCTTTTGAGTTTGATCATTTTCATTAGGTTTTTATTTAATCAAAATACAGTACAGTATTAACAATGAGTGTTTTTACTCACGAACTGAGCTATCCATGTGGACATATTCATTATGCAGTGTATATTATACTGTTTACAGCACATTAGCGTACAATATAGAGAATGAAGTTAAATTGAAAAATAATCTTAATATGAATATTTAAACACATTTTTGAAAATGGTGGCCGTTCATTTCGATACAGGCTTCAGTTCTAATGTGCATATTATCGCACTATAGACTATTGTACCTAATCCCAATTACCAGTTTCGTTCTTCGTACTAGCAACTCATGTAGAAATAATTCTGTACCTACTCTATAAAAGAGACCTTACGTACTGTAAGTTCAATCTTCACTTCTGCCCGATCCAAAAAGATAAAATTACTCAGACATACTATCTACTGTACGTCCAAGTGGTTATGCCGTAGGGTCGTAGAAAGGGATGAAATCACGTGACAGTTAATTACTTAACGAGGCACTTTTATTTAAGTTATTTTAAACAGTTGTACAATATTACGTAAACGTCCAATTCCTAACAGAAATTAATGTTCTCAGAAAAGAGCTAAGACAGTCCAGCTGCTAGCTGGCGAATAAAAGTTGGTGGGGGAAACCGGGATACAACGTAGGCAAATGGACGACAGTATCTGTGCGAAAATGATTCAATATTGAAAGCTCTTTCGTCACTGGAAATTGCGAACATATTTTTGGAACGTACTGTTTACTATGACAGTAAGGCTTCTATGACTGTATATGCGGTCTTGGATCTGTGTGAAGGACGATTGAACTTCATTAGTAGAAGGGGTGGAAGTGAAGTACTTTAAAAAACTCAGGTACAATAAAAATTGAAGTAAAAATAAAATGATGTCCCTGTAGAATAGTGTGTGCATAAGTTATGTACAGTAGAACCCCGTTTATCCATCACCCTATTAACCGATTGGCGCATTATCCGACTGTTTTTATGCCACTTTTTTCTATATATGAAGTACTGTACATTATATTAGCACGTTATTTTTTCTAGAGAAGGTTATTACAAGACTTTACCCTTACACAGTATGGTCTACTATTGGAGTTGCCTTACTGTATAAATTCTATGTAAAATGACTTCCATGCATTAAAAAAAGTCGTGTTGTGCTAAGTATTAAAAAGGTACAAATAACTGAGTGGTTTGGGGAACGAGAAACTGTGGTTCAACTCAGAGTACGAGATTGGAGTCTCAAGTGTGTTCAATTTAATAAAAATCAGGATAAAATGTATAAAGTATGTAACTCTAGCTACAATACGAGACCTCCACTATTCCTGTATTTCCACAGACAGACATTACAAGGAGTTTTTTTTTTACCCTTAAAAACCCGTTGTTAATAATCAGACTTAAATCAGTGAACTTATGATTCACTACCTAGCGAGTTCAACACAAGACTATGGAGGAAATTACGAAAGTGTAAGCATTATTCACTAAATGTACGAAAATCTTTTATGGCACGGATTATTATCCGAGTTTGTCGATTAACCGTTCAGTCCATCCCCTTCATTACCACTGATAATAGAGTTTCTACTGTATAATCTTAACATAATAACGCTAAACAAGTTGTAAACTTCTGTTGTAAAATGCAGTGTAAAGTATGATAAATATGATTAAAATTAAGCCATCAATAAAATGCTTATATAAGCTGTTACATCAATAAAATGTTAAAATGAAGTGCGGACTACAACTTGTTGAACAGCCTGTGGCAATGGATGGAAAACCACATGATTCTAGTGTAGTAGGCTATCTTGTATGAAGATTAAACACAATTGCAAATAATGAACTCAAATAAAAATGTGACAAATAACTTTATGTTAATTGTTCTAAAGATAAGCATATACGGACCTTGTTTATCCCCACTTAAATATGAGGGTAAATTATACAAACGTAAAAGACAAGTGTACAGTAGTGGCAAAAAAAGGTACAGACGGAATAATCAAAGTCCCCGAAATGAGCCACTGCGCATGCCACGCCCGCATTCACAAGATAGCGAGTAATCTATTGAAATTGTTGTAGTTTCGACTGCTGACGTAGCCCATTTCGAAAGCCAATAGAAAATAAGCTGGTAAAATTCATGTTCTGGGAATAGTAAGTTAATTAAGAAGTAAAATATCGCTGCAATCGAAAAGTATTGGGAATAAATTTGAGTAAGGAACAAAAAAAAGTTTCCTTTCCAGGCAGGATTCGGACCACGAAAGTCTTAGTTACCAGTCTATCGTGGTTCTGGAGTGAGCAAAGCTATGAAATCAGCTACAAGGGTCGGTCCGGTTTTTTTTGCCACTACTGTACATAGTAGCTTCAAAAATGAGATTTTTAAGAAAAGGTGAAGACTTCAAAAGAAGACATCATATAATAGATGAAGATATACAGTACTTATTTGTGTAAATGGCGGGCTAGAAGAATACAGGGAATTCCAAGACGACACATAAACAGAAGAAGTGGAGAAATTATCTACGAGTAGCCAATAATAGTAACGTAAAATTTGAAATCATAGGAAAGTTATATTGTCAACTTACGAGGAAAAATATGAATTTCAGAAATAACGCATTTTCATTAATCTTGTTTAACGATAATCACATTGGTTATACAGAGCGGTTAGTAACATTCGGGGCCGTCAGACTCCGTTTCGTGCCCGCGCCATACATCACGTTGAAATCCTGAAAAGAAAGCCAACATCGTCGCTAATAATAACACGCAATGTAACCCCTTTGGTAATTATTTTTACATTTAAAACTGGTAAGAATGAGCACTGAACTATGTTACAAGATTTGATCAAAATGATGTCCCTCACCAGTGTCACATTCTCAACATATTCATTCAAAAGTACAGTTGACATTCATTTCTCCATTGTGTGAGGGTTATTCTTCTAAGCTTTACATTTTAAGTTCCTTCGCAAATAAAAATCTCACGAAATGAGATCGGAGCTATGTGAAGGCCAAAATCCATTACTGATAACCTTATTCACTGCGTTTGGTAACAAGGCTTCTTTTTTTTTAAGAGATCCTATTTGTTGTAGCATTTTAACGAGTTGAACAGTTTCCCTAAATGGAATACAATTGCCAAAATATTTCTTACGAATCGTCTTACCGCTGTTCTTCTCGAATTTGCTTCTACATACATTAAATATATAACAATTTTATTCTTTATTCTGTACTAGGCTATACTTAAATCGTGACATAATTAACAATGAACAATATAACTTACGCACAATGATAACAAATTGTCCAGTACTGTGGAGTAACGGTTAGCATGTTTGACGTGAAACTAGCGGGCTACTGTTCAAATCATGGTTGGGACAAGTTACCTGGGTGAGATTTTACCGCAGTGTTCTCTCAACCTATTAAGAGCAAATTCTGGGTAGCTTTCGGCGCTGGACCGTGGACTCATTTCGTTGATACTATCACCTTCATTGTACTCAGACGTTAGACAACCATCGCAATTCATAAATCGTCGTAAAATAAACCAATAATGATAACTAGGCTTGTAATGTTGGGGACCGATAGGGTGCGTTACTGTGGTTTCAAGTTGGCTATCCGTTCACCAGTCAGTGCTCCAGCACACATAAACAGTGTAGGCTACCTGCTGAATACTCCGTTTGTCAGTCACTACCGTAGCATGCGTAAACAGTGTATCTGCTGCATAAAAATGCCGAAGGTTGAAGGTTCTCAGGCGCATATTTTTGCACCGGAATTTGGTGAGTGTTTTGAAGTGAATGACTGGAACTTTACATGTAAATTATGTAATACAAACATACGATGTGACAAGCGATATTATATACAGGGACATTGTAGCACAAGAAAAAAAGGAGGAAATTGAAACCCACGAATAATTCTATGATAATTCTTCTGCAAATAACAAAAGGTACGTAAAATTATATCTTTGTAATGTTATGTCGCGTATATTTACTTTTAGAGCTGTCCAGATTTGTTTATGTGCACTTTATTCGCCGTAATCGATCGCAGAACCAAGTCAATGTCCTCGTACTAGCTTACGTCCCCGGTCTATGTACAGTACTGGCAAAAAAACCGGACCGACCCTTGTAGCTGATTTCAGAGCCTTGTTCACTCCAGAGCACGATAGACTGGTAACTAAGACTTTCATGGTTCGAATCCTGCCTGGGAAGGAAACTTTTTTTTTTTTTTGTTCCTTATTGAAATTTATTCCCAATACTTTTCGATTGCTGGTAAAATTCATGTTCTGGAAATAATAAGTTAATTAAGTAGTAAAATATCGCTGCAATAGAAAAGTATTGGGAATAAATTTGAATAAGGAACAAAAAAAAGTTTCCTTCCCAGGCAGGATTCAAACCACGAAAGTCTTAGTTACCAATCTATCGTGCTCTGGAGTGAACAAGGTTCTGAAATCAGCTACAAGGGTCGATCCGGTTTTTTTTTTATTTTGCCACTATTGTACCATTCTGCAGTCAACTTCTGTCCCCAAAATTATAAGCCCAATGATAACAGGTTTAACATATAACTAGTAAAATGTCAACTCATTAACAATTAAGTCTAATTAACGCACAACAATAACAGTTCTAATACAGAATTTTTTTTAAATTCATTTGGCTTATTTAAGGCATTTTATCAACTGCTATAATAACTAGGTAACTTGTCTCAACCAGGATTTGAACCCGGACCTGCTTGTTTCAAGATCAGACATGCTAACCGTTACTCCACAGCGGTTGACTAATCCAGACCTGAGTAACATGTCAACTCTCTAACGAAATCTAAACCAAACTGACTAGCGCAAATCAATGCCTCTCGGTGTCCATTTGACTCCCCGATTACGCCCAAACTCTCAGAGTAAAGAACCGTGCTCTGACGGCCCGAAAACTAATAACCGCTCTGTAGAAGAATAATCATTATTAATATTGTTATTTGGCACATTCTTACCCATCAACAGTTTTGAGCTACTTCAAATACAGTTATCCCCATAATTTGTTACCACTTTCCATGAGATGAGATATTTCAGGTTCAAACATGATAGGAGGTAATGATTCTTAAAGACTATAAAAATCTTTAACATGGAAACCTTTGGAAGAAGGATAAAATTGAAAAGTCTGTATCATAACATTATAATCAGTCTGCTTCATTAATTAGCGAGCTTCAGGCAATCCCAAATTCAATCTGCTAATTACATTTTTCTTCTTCACATCTATTATTTCATAATTGGCTTTTAATTAATCCTTTCTGCTCTGTAGATGAGTTTCTTAACATAAATTCATACGAAATTGTTTTTTAATAAATAAAGTTATTTAGATTAGTTACAATTATTACATAAGAGTGAAGTGTTTTAATTAATTTTAGAGTTTCAAAATGTTTTGTGTTTTCATTCTAATTACTGTTTTCAATTATATGTGTATTTTCAAATGCATGTTTTTTTTGTGACGAAGCTTATCACTGTATGTTTAATGGCTTAATAAATTGAATTGAATTGAATTGAATTGAATTGAATTGAATTGAATTGAATTGAATATACCCATCTCGTCGGTTTCCATGTTTGCAATTGATTTCAAAGTTCGTGGGTTCAGTCCTGGCAGAGGACGATAAAAATTCTCATCATGGTCTGTATTTAGGAAAGAAGTTGAACTATAGGTTTTTCGCTTACAGTCTTTGAACGAGTAAAATGAAAGTGACGTGTTGAGGCAATAATCGAGACCTTGTTGTCCCACCTTCGAACGAGTTTTAAACTTTGTTCAGCATCTTAAAGTTTTTTCGGGTTTCGGGTGAGTGCCATGATCGAGAGGTTATTCATTCTTGTAAACGAACAAAGAGATGTAGTATTAGAGCACCAAAAGAAAAATATATTATAGTTCGGATGACGCAGAAAAGTAACTGTAAGCCTACAGTTAGTAAATGAGTAATCTCTGTTCTCTTCAAATAACAAACGTGTAATAATAACAATAGCCTTGAATTATACCTGGTAGCATTGAAATAAATCATCTTGAGAGTATAAGATAATTTTATTACAATATTTCATAAAGATGTAAATAAAATTGAATTACTTCAATCTTTACAAGTCATTAATGTCTTATGAAGTCATTTATTGTATCTATTTTAATTTATTATAGATATTTTATATTCTTTGTAGTAGTTAGTTCTGGTTGAAAGAGAAGGCCGGGAGGCCTCATCTCTTCCAGATAAATGAATAAATAAATACGGTACTTAATAAATAAATAAATAAATAAATAAATAAATAAATTGGTAAATAAATAAGTAATAAATACATGAAATAAAAAATAAATAAATAGAAAATAAATAAAAAGTAAATTATTAAAATAATTAAATAAAAACACATGTTAAATAAAGAAGTAACAAAATAAAGAATAAATAATTAAAAATGGAAAAATATGTATATAATAAATAACAAATAATTTAAAAATTAATAATAAATAAATAGTAGAAAGTGATAACTCATCCGTTAAGGCAATGCGCATCTACAACATAGATAATTACAATTGTACTGGATATCTCAGGAGGAATGTAAAATACTTCAGGATAATGTAGTTTTGATTAATCCAAATCGACCTATGTCCGAAAAGTAACTGTTGCGAAGGTATTGATGGGCGAAATTTTAAATGGAGAGAGGCATTATAGATGTATTTCTACTTTTCAGAACATTGTGATATGACACATTATTGAAAATTCTGCATCTTGTGTTGCTGCGATAAGTTTATTTCATAATTAATTACGAACTCGATAAGAAAATAAAATAATTACACAAGCCAAATTATTAAGGTTGCCCTTCTTATGGATTCCATGAAGTGTAATTTCATATCAGGTACCGGCATCGGTTCTCTTTTCAACGTCAACGAAACACTTGGTAGCTTGCCAGTTTCCGATGACATCCGGTAAACACGGGAAAACACACAGCTATATGAAACTCTTCGATTAGGAAGATGTATTCTGTATTTCATAACAACAGCCAATACATTGCCATCACAAAATCCATAAATAAAAAGCATGTCTGCATATTCACTATGCATATACCTGTACACGAATTAAATGTCAAGTGAACAGTTGTGTTTTGTGCTAGTGTTGCGGTGCTCAGATGCTACAATGTGCGAAATCTGGCTTAACACGTCAAGTATAGTACATGGAACCGCAAGATGTTCCAGTATTTCTCCCCAACTGTTAGACTTCGGACACAGGTATATCAGGTGTTTTACATTCCTCCTGAGACACCCTGTATAAACATGCTCCGAAATACAATGAATATAACAGAATAATAAATATAGACTCTGACTGATAAAAAGAGTTACATTTTGTTAGACGGGGGAAGCACCATTATTTAAGCTAAATTTAGAAAATGAGACGGAAAACAAGAAACTAGCAAGGATACAGCAACTTACACCAGAGAGCCAGAAGAATTAGGGAAATTCGACCTTCAGAATTAGACAATATATCAGAGTGAAAAGCAAGGAATTAATAACGACCAGGTAAACTCGGATAGGACAAAGGGTTGTGGAGTGATGGGTAATGACAAGAGAAATTTCGAGTTAGGGGAAGAGGAAAGTAAGACAGCAATGCAGGTGATCAAAGCATCGATACCAACAGTAAGCGATGGTGGAAAGGACGCACAGGAAATTCAAACTAGATATAATAGTTTCAATGTTATCACCTGTATTTAAAAATATATATTATTGGAACATTTAGGTATGGTTTAAGAATAATAGCGGTAGAAATGTAACGATATACGAACTGAGTCAGTTAATTTTACTACACTGTCTCCGAGATCATGTTGCCAATTTATCGCTAGCAGACGACGATTTGCATGAGAAATTCCAGCTAATTGTTCCGCCCGCTCAGTATATCCCAACATTGCATTAATTACTCTTCTCTTTCACGCTTTCCTGCTGCCAATAAAGATAATTCCTGTTTTATCGGTTAAGAAATAGAAAACCAATATAGAGGCCTTGTGAACACACGTCTTAAGAGGAACCTAACAGAGGGAGTCACTATAAATTATTATTTATTGCAGTTTATAACAGGTGTACGCCTGGAAACAGGTTTCGCTTAGGACTGAGCCGTTCGAAGAGTGACATGGGCAAGTAACAACCCACTTAGCCGTGATTCAGAGCGTCATTTTACGATAATAAAATCTCACTACTTACGTAGTACACTACAGATGAAATTTATTCTCTTGCCTTGTAATAAATAAATCTTCGAACTATCCACAATCCTCTCTAATGCACGTTTCATATTCTTTGGAAAGACTTCTAGACAAACTGAATTTGTCTCTAGCTATAGAATTGCATCCTAGGCACATGGTCCGTTTTATTCATTTCATGAAAGGCTTTAGTTGTAACAATTTCGTCGCTTTCCAAGCTGATGTCTTGGGTACACCTTCGTGTTGAGCTAATTTTTTGTAACAATTTTGTGGAACACTGTTCTGGCCAGTAGTCTGTCAGTTATAAAGTTTTCTTCAGTTAGAACATGATTTATGCACTTTCTTTTTTTATTAAATTAAATAATCTAGTTTCACTTATTTCTCTAAATTTTGGATTGTGAATTAGATGGTTGTGCGCCAGAGCATTTCCGTAGAAACACAGCACGATACTTTTTGTGAGGTAAAAGTAAACACATATCATAAATAAAGATTCGTTGTTCTAATGTACACTGCATTGCCACAAACAAAACTGAACTGCACTGAATGGAAGTCAGCTGTATATTAATGCTCTAACCTTCAGTATGTGTTATCCGGCCATACTACACAACACAAAGTCTTTCTTCACTCCATCCAGGAGGAAATGTACACACTATTTCCTCGGCAGGGTGTTCCATATACATAACAGTATAGTGCCGACGGCATTTATATGAGCGAATGCTATTTCCTGGCGAACCCTCTGTATTTATATCATTCCGTTAAATGGTTGTCAATTCCTACTTACTGTTGTTCCACCTTTATAAAACGGAATTCTCCACATGGGGTATATGGGGTATATGAAGGTCTTAATGGGGTATATGAAGGTCTTAATCCGCCACAATCAATCAAAATTATAACTATATCAGCATTATTACCATTAGCACTCATTGGAAGAAATTCAGAGGAAAAGGAGTAGTCATGTATGAGTTGAGTATAACCATCATCGACAAGTGTAGTAAACTGACAACTCTTTTGGCCCGAATTACTTGAGGAAAGAGCAAGGCAGAGGGATTCAAAACTTAGGAACAGTACGAAGGACACTATGTAGAACAACTTTCATTAAAGCCTTGGTTTTTCTGAACCGACGCAAGCGACGTGCCAGGTGCGAGGCCCGCCTCGCACAAATCCGGACCACACGAGAGATAGTGAGTGGTTTCTATAACTACGAGATGCGAGATCTGCGTACCTCGCAACTATAGAAACCACTCACTATTCTCGTGTAGTCCGGATTTGTGCGAGGCGGTTCAGAAAAACCAAGGCTTTAGAGTCTATGCCTCTATGCCATTGGATTAAAACTTGCGGTGCTACATACTCTAGACACTGAAAAAATAAGTTGACTTGCGGTCTTGGTAATGACTGTGTATCGATCAAATAATTACACATTGCTTCCTTGATATTTTTTATTATTTACACATGCATGTGGAGGCTCGCTGTTGTGCTAATGCTGCGTCACGAATTTCCTATTCATATTAGGACAGAGAGCTCTAATATTTTGACTTAGGGCTAATTCCGCCCTGAAATATGGAAAACTTACGATGGATTGCTTATTGATATCGCATCTCATTTAACATTTAGGAAATTTTTTTCTGAGAAAAGTATAAATTTGAGACTAATATGTCATACGAATTTTTTATTGTACTCTATCCAAGGAATAAATTGTTAAAATCTGCACAGTTATAATTAGGCTCAGTATTCCAGCTACCTGAAGACTGAAGTTAAAGACACATTGGGTATACAGTACGCCGAACACAGGTAATGCAACGGATAAGGATATAAACAAACATGTCTTCGCTGCATGTTCGTGGAGTGCAGTCAACTCCCGACATTCTGACGCTATACTAGTAAACACATGCTTGAGTCGTGATGTTCATTTTCGTCGTGATCTTTGCAGTGAATAATAACGTTCATTCGTAAGTTACGGAACTTGGACATATGCGGATGTCACTTGAAATTATTTTATATTGGAAGAAATTCTTTCAATAGCATATGACGTTATTAGTGCATGATGTATAAGATATTTCTATTGTCTGATATTCTTTTCGTGTTTCATTAGGATATTGCATATGTCGCTCATCACAGAGACCCCACTAATTTTCTATATACTATTCTAGAAATTCTCTAAATTTTAGATTATTCAATTTATTAATTGGGATGTTGGCACTGAACATCATGGTAGACTACACAAATCCATGCTAAACGTCGAATTAATATCTTCATAATTTTCAGAGTTCGATGGTATCGGTTCTTTTGGATTACGTTCAACACATTTTCTGTGCCTTTTGGTATTGCAGTGCCTTTCAGTGCACTTTTTTTGTCACTTTTAGGTTTATTTTACAAAACTTTCATGTAATGTTGTCTATATTGACAGTGAAAATATTAGTTCAAATATCCTCAACTATGCCCGATAATATTACACGCTTGAGCGTCTTACCTAAGGCATTTTACTCTGCAATGAACCTTCAGTCACCCACAAAGATGTAGTTATTTAAATAATACGACTTGTAAGAGCAGTGATCGATAAGACTACTCACTATGACTGCGTCCCGATTTTGACTTTCTAAGGCCTATATTAAACTATCAAATTTCTGTGTCACAGAATATGATAACATTTTGATCAAATATATATGATCAAATGTCTGATTTTGGGTATATTACACTATATCAAAGCTTTTATCACATCTTTCATCACAGTTCTAACAATCAATCCACGACAGTGCTATGCATGTTGCAACTGTAAGTGCAGTAATGGTTATTGCATTAATACTGGAGAAGAAATAAAAGAAAAAACATATTTGGGTTAGAGATTGAGCAGGGAGAAAAGATACAAAAGGAGAGAACTTCAGTGTGAAGGTGTAAAATCCTATATTCAGTATTTAAGAATGGATGACGTAACATTTCATGTGACTCGTGATGTTAAAAGTTATATGGTTCACAGACCATATATGATATGATATGCGATATGATATATGATGTGATATAATCTATGATTTATTGTCATTAAGCACAGCATCTCAAGTCGCTGATGGCCCTTCACATTTCTGTCACACAGACCATAATGTACTTAATGTCCGCCATTTTCTTTCTTCTCAGTCAAAGATTTTATCAAAGGTATGATGATGACCATAGCTTTTATCACAGAACTATGTCACAACTAGATGTGATCAAAGATGCTATATTACATTGTAAAAGATTTTATCATATATATTTTATCAAACTTCTGTGACACAGAAATTTGATAGTGTAATATAGGCCTAAGGGAAGAGGGCAGAGGATGCGTAACTATTTTGTATACGAATGTACCTGTACCTGTGCTGTGACATCACATATACTTCGAATCAGTCAACTTGAATCCAGTTTATAGGTAGCTGGAATACGGAGCCTAGTTACAATTATTATTTTCACTCTGTATACACAATCACTCACACATAAATAGATTACACTAGGCCTAGTCGACAAAAATGAACTTTTTTTCTTTCACAAGAAGTAAAATAACTTTTTCTAGAAGAATATTTCGTGTTGAATTCAAATATAATTTCAGTTTTTCCCCATCGGGCAGGAGTTTTTTGTGATATTCATTTGAATTTTTATAATATTCTAAAAAAATCTGTAACTAGCTATCTAACTCAACATTATAACTACTCGTTCTGACTTATCTAGCAAGTGGTAGATAGTGATTTTTAGGGAATATTTTGCATCTGGAACGTCTCTCTTCTTGGTCCAACAGTAGTCAGCCAGCATATTGGAACTCCACTTGCCTTGGTACCTCTTTTCCATAGTAGAAATTTGCTGATGAAAACGCTCACCGTGCTCATCGCTGACAGCTCAAAGATTTTCGGGGAAGAAGTCAAAGTGAGAGTCCAAGAAGTGAATTTTTAAAGACATGTTGCATCACATAGCTTTATAAGAATACAGAAGATCAGTCGCCATGTCACGATAGTTTTCTGCTTTATGGTTTCCAAGAAAATTGAAACATAAACTTTTGAAAGACTGCCAGGCTGCTTTCTCCAGTGGATTTAACAGTCCTTCGAAATGATCATCACCCATTAATGACCGGATTTGTGGTCCTATAAAAATTCCTTCTTTTAGTTTAGCATCACTGACTTTGGGGAATTTCGATTTCAAGTACAAGAATCCATCAGACTGTTTATCCATAGCTTTGACAAAATTTTTCATTACTCCTAACTTAATATGCAATGGAGGTAACACTGTTTTTTCAGGATTCACTAAAGGGACATATGACACATTTTTCTGGCCAGGGATATGAGATTCACGTTTAGCCATGATTTTGTAACATAGTGAGACTTCCTATCTCTGCTGTCCCAGAGGCACAAAAAACAGCAAAATTTGGTGAACCTAAGTTGCAAACCACGCAATAAAGCAATGACCTTTAAATCACCACAGATATACCATTCATATTTTCCATATTGTATTTTCTCTAGAATTACTTTCATATTTTGATATGTCTCTTTCATATCAGCGGCATGCGCTACAGGTATTGATGGAAGTTCATTGCCAATATGTAGCAGCACAGCCTTCAAACTAGCTTTAGACGAATCTATGAATAGTCGCCACTCATCTGGCCGGTGTTGAAGCCCAAGAGTTTCCTTAACTGAACAAATATAATTACAGAACACAATACCATTTTCTTCAAAGAAGCAGTCCTTGAAATCACTATGGCGGCCACGTAACTACATAATTATTCTTACGTCTTTTTGGAGTAGATTCCACCCTTTGAGTCTGGAAGCTAAACCTTCAGCTTGCTGTTTAGACAGATTTAAATCCCGAATCAGGTCATTAAGGTCTTTCTGATTGGAAAAGTATGGTTCTGATGAACAGGTATTGGCTTCAAATGTAGGATCATTTTTATTTTCATCTGAAGCATTTTCAGTTTCAGTTAAGTCAGAATCAGAGTTATTACCTAAGGTCGTATCGGCATATACTGGTACGGGGAACTGTTCATTTTGTAAGACAGGTCTTATTGCAGGTTTCAAATTAGGATACTTAACTGTATGTTTTGTTTCAGATGTAATTGCTGTAATATTTGTCAAACAGAAATAACAATCACTTAAATGATCCTTCGGTTCCCTCCAAACCATAGGAATTGCAAATGGCATACAATGTGTACCCTTTTTCCATCCAGTCAGCAATCTAACACACGAAACACAGCATGTATTTGGGGCCCAGCTCTTATCAAAATCACCAGCCTGAAGCCAAAGTAAAGTTGATAACACTTCTTTACAAGTGGGGTCAAATGTCGCCTCTGAGACTTGAAGGTCAGCTCACCACAAATATAGCAGAAACTGTCTACATGATTTACACACTTTCTTGGCATGATGAACAACACTAAGCACTAAAACACTACATACACAATACACTTCCGAAAAGAAAGGGAGGAACTATTTCACTACTGAACAAACTCACGGCCAGCTCGATACTGACACATCACAATGCCAGATGAACAGGTCCAAACATGAATGAACCTGCACAGGATTGTTTTATGGTGCTTCAGCATAATATTACAAATCATTTCCTTAAATACAGCTTGGATAAAATCGCTACATATGAGGTAACGGTTCCTATGACAGGTCAAAGAAAACGCTAAAATCCGATTTTAAAAAGTAGCAGTCACAAAAAAACTGTGCCTGATGGAAAAATTCTGACTACATATCTGAATTCAGTATGAAAAACTGCACTAGAATCACTAATCAGATTTCTTGTGAAGAAAACCTTGTCGACCAGTGAATTATCAAAATGGAGATTTCAAGTATCAATGTAGGCACCATACTTTGATGCGACTGCAACTGTGTATTAGCTTAAATAATTAAAAAAAAAAACATAATAGTGGCAATGCGTAATTATTGTAGCGCTACGCAATCTTGAGACCGCAAAGTGCTTTATCTGAGGTAATAATGCCTAGAGGCCCTTAGCGCTACAGGTTGCGCGCTACGGATACGGGTTTACCATATTAAAAAGTTACTCCACTTAAGTCCTTTACATGTATCATATATCACAGTATTCATATCGAATCTTCACAATCACAATATATTCATTTACAGACTGCAGTTTCTGTGCTGTTTCCATGTATTTCGAAACTGGAGACTATTGCCAAGCTTGCCGTCACACCTCGTACTTTCACAATTTCTTCAACCCCCTTCCCTTCACTTTCACCCTCCACGACTGACGTGCGCTATATTAACCCTCCACACTCGATGTATTCCGTTGCCCAGTCTTCCCAACCGGAAAGATCAGAGTTACTTTCTTCAATTTCTCTTTCGTTTTTATTTGTAGGTGTGTTTGCAGTCATGCGTGGCATGTTGGTTCTCTTCCCGTCTGCCTTCACTTAACATGAATGATTTAAACTTAACGTTCGGTTGTTTTTATATCAGCCACGCTCAATATTTGGAGAAATCTGTCAGTCGCACCAACTATATATGATATATACGTATTTCAGTATAATCTTCACCCGAAAGTTTCAGACATTAGAACAAGTTTCTGAGCTACGATAATATAATAGTAATAATAGTAATAATAATAATAATAATATAATAATAATAATAATAGCACTTTATTGCCAGAACAAAGATACATATTGATTTTTTTAGTATAAGAACTCTCTAGCACCCCCAGAAAGTCACATACTCGTGCTCAGAGGGCATTCCACATAAGTTAATGTTAAGACATTTTATTGAATAACAGAGTAAAAAGTAATAAAAGGAAAGAAGAAGAAGAAGAAGAAGAAATACATATCGCAATAATTGAACTTTACATTTTCTCTGCTAACAGCAATTTTTAATAGATTTTTTGACATTGTGCGATTTTTCTGTTATTAATAATAGATTTTTTGAAATAAGGAGCATTAGCAAATTGTTTGTTTGGGAATTTATCTATTATCATATTATAAAGCCTTGGACCGAAGTTGCTACTGTGATTATATGCTACAGTTGTAGTACTGTACATTTAGGAACTGTCAAGCATAGGCCTATGTTGTCTGATCTTTTGGTTTTATATCTATGTGAATATAAATTAAATATGTTTCGGTTTTTATGTACGAAATTCAGTAATACATTGTTATAAATTTGATGGAAGTCAAATACTTTATAAATTCTGAATACAGCAGCTCTGAAGGATAATCAAGAGATTTATTAAGGCATATTTTTATTATTCTTTTCTGTAGCAGAATTATTGGCATGAGGGAAGTACTGTAAGCACTACCCCAACCTATAATGCCGTATTGTAATATAGCTTGTACTAATGCGAGATAAATCAGTCGTAAAGTATGGACAGTCAAGTAATTTCTCATACCAAGTACTAGATGTAGGCTACATTATGATTCGGTAAAGGCGTGCAAAAATTAAATAGAAAATTGGGATGCTCTGCAGGATGGGGAACTTGGGGTCTGCGAAGTCAGATTAAGAAGACAGATATGAGCTTTGAACGTATCTATCGTTATCGCTACTTTCCATATCGAAGGCGTCTTATCAGAAGGGATTATCAACGAATTTTGCTTTATTGAAGTAGTAATTTAATGGAATCTATTTATGTTTGAAAACAATCTTTGATAATTACTAGACTTCGTGGAATTGCCACGAGAATCGTAAGGTTTACTATGCACGCGGTATAGACTGTATGAGAAGGAGACGTGCAACGGATGGAGTATGACCCTGATGTGTTGTTTTTAATGTTATGTTTTATTTAACGACGCTCGCAACTGCAGAGGTTATATCAGCGTCGCCGGATGTGCCGGAATTTTGTCCCGCAGGAGTTCTTTTACATGCCAGTAAATGTACTGACATGAACCTGTCGCATTTAAGCACACTTAAATGCCATCGACCTGGCCCGGGATCGAACCCGCAACCTTGGGCATAGAAGGCCAGCGCTATACCAACTCGCCAACCAGGTCGACACCTCTGATGTAAACACTGAGCAGTATACTGCGGTTACAATAAAACCTGTATCCTGCATTCAAGAAATATAATGAATGATCATTGAAGTAGGAAATGTCTAAACATGTAAGTACACAATTATTTTGTAGTGAGATATATTAACTCTTAAAATTTAATGTAAGATACATCATTTTTGAATATGTGCATTCCAGTGAAGAGTTACGTACATTTTGAGCGACTGCAAAGTGAACCTCCTCCGATGGTCACTCAAACAGTTTTTATATTGGAAAATGTACGTTCAACATCATACGATGTAGTAGGTGCATATTTTAAGAACGGAAAGTCACTACTTTTTAGTACACCAACTTCAGACGTCCTGTCGTGACCTGATAGCACATTATTTATAATACGAAGTTGTGAATAGGAGAATTTTTAGCAATAATGTTTCCCAAATTACATTTCACTTTTTCTGAAATTAGTGAATTGTTATTTTGGATAACGGTTTGCGATACGTTATACACTATATTAAGGGCTTTTGAGAGTTGTAGTTTAGACGATTCTAACAAGGTGATGCTTTTGGACACGATTTTAAAATTAGAATCAATGAACAGAATATCTTCCAGTAGCTGTTCAGAAGGCATTGATTTTACAGCTGCAACAGCGGAACTGTCTGTGCTATCCAATGCATCAATTACTTCCATTATTTTGCCGTAATATTCTGCATAATAATTAACAGCATCCAACCAAGTTTTCCAAAGGGTCAAGACTGGCTGCGGGGGTAAGGGTATTCCAGGGGCAATTGTTTGGAACAGCAACACTCTCATTGTAGTATGTTTGATTGAATTCTTGTCGGCACTGATCAAATGTTAAGCTTTGACTATTCCAACCACAGTAATGCAAAAACAAGTTCTTACATAGGTATACATTAGCTGTAGCTGCTCTATTTGGACCGGTCACAACTCTTAACATGAACTGCTTATACTACGAGACCGGGACGTCGCTCACCTCTTCTATACTACCGTACATCGGCAACCTGATTGCATGCTGCGTGTGGCAATTCAACGAAGTCTAATAATTACTATAATGTACAATAGAAAGAATGAAAGGAAGTAACTTGTTACGTAAGCTTGCAGTTTCGATGATACGCCTTTCTGGTATAATGACCTCCATATTATCTACATTTATATTTACAATGATTAGGCCTATTTACATTTATTTACACTTCTGCCTTACATTTATTTACATCTATGGCAGACATAGGAATTAAAATAAAAGTTTTAGCATCATCTTCTTGAGGTGCTACATGTCCTAGGCTTTCTTCCTACTAACACTAGACTCTCTCACACGGCGGGCATCTATAATCGTGTGATCAGCACGAAGCAGGACCATCGCGGAGACGTTACAGGGAAAGTACAAGAAAAGTGACGAACATCCCGTCCCGTGGAATGGAGATATAGCAAATCTCCGTTCACGCCTAGAAACGAATTACGGACGGACCTCTTGATTAGGAAGAGCACGCGCTATCACTGACCCATAACCGAGGATCGTTTTAGTATCACTGGACAGAAAAATTATCATATTTCCAAAATAAACTCTAAAGAGTCTTTTCTAATCCCCTTAGTGTTAAGTGAATGTTGACTTTGTCCCTAAAAATGTGTATTATATTCAGTGCAGTAACATTGAACAAAAAACAATTTTCTTACCTCATAAGTCAAATTAGATATCATCAGCATTTTAAGATAAATTCGAAGTAAATAGGTATCTTATCATCCATGTTTTTAAGTTACGCATTTTATTTATTTATTTATTTTATGTTTATTTATTTATTTATTTATTTATTTATTTATTTATTTATTTATTTATTTATTTATTTGTCTGTCTGTCTGTCTGTCTGTGTCTGTCTGTCTGTCTAATCTATTTAATCTAATCTATCTATTTATTTAGGTATTTATTATTTAATATTATACATGGTTTGCTATATTTTGTGTTAGTTAATGTCCCGTTGTACGAACAATTAACCTATGCAACACTAGTCACCAGCACACTATTCTAGTATTACATTTACACTAACATACAGTAGTGGTGGTAGTGGTCGAGTATATTTTTATTAACGGCCATTTCAGCTGCAGAGATTATTCAGCGTCTAAACTCAACATGGGCAAGAAATTGCCAAGAAATTTTTCCCAGAGCATTCTGTCAGAGATAGAGTATTTTTGCGTGGTGTAGGCCTAAATCTATCAATTTAATTGTCCATTAATACTCTCGGTCGAGCTTGAACCCGTGAATCTACACCTAATCATGAGACTACGGAATACGAACTGGTACCAGTACTTCTTATCCGGAATCGAAATATCTCGGTGCGCTTTTTCTCTATTCTCATCACTATTTTCGCTAACATATAAAAAAGACCGTAAGTATGAATTCAAAAATTGCATTTGCTGAAACATATTGGATTCTTTTCCTTTCTAAACATATATTACAGGTTCACTGTTGTGATAAAGACCAATTACATATTCACTCTGAATTTTTGACAGATTCGTATTACGAACAAGATCACTTGGATCAACTTGCATTATTAAATAACATATGTTATTCAAGAGTTAGTAATAAAATCTTTATGGCCTTGTGACAATTCTTAAATAACCAACGCTACCTATGGAATATCTACTTCTGGCTTTGAAAAGTATCAGAATTACCTCAGTTATATTGGCATTTTATTTCTATTCTTTCCTCTTAAATAAGTGATAATAATGATTTTATAAACATTTTCATCCAAATGTTATAATTCAGACTAAAGTTGCCCGAAACGAGCATGAGCTCATGTTCTGGTAAATGTGAAATAGAATGATTCTTTGAATACACATATATAAACATTTATTAACAAACAGTAATATGAAATTTAACTTTCATTATAATATGATTAAAATTTATAAAGAAAACCGATTCATTCACATAATTTTGGTTAAATCCATATTTCTTTCCACATTATGTTAACGTAAATTTCCTGTTAGGCAGTTACATCGGTCTTGGGCTTTAATCCTCCGTCCCTTTACTCAAGTTTTTTTTTCTATACTTTACTAACGTCATCGAGCCTATGCTTTACAAACTATATCTGTTATGTTTGTTATGTAATTTGTCCTCTAGTATAACTTCTGGAATTGATTTATTATTAAGCCTTGGTTTTTAACAACAACGCAATGACGCTTGCGTTAGCGTGATGCAGCATGCGGAAGTCAAATTTGTGTTTATTTAGGAGGCTAGATTTTAATAACCACGCGCATGACTGTGAGCAAGACTCGCGGCAACGGGATTCAGATTTGAGTTCGGCGTGACACGCGGTAGTTCGTTATGCGCTGTGGTATAGTGATTAGGGGTCGGAATTCAATTGTGCACTATAAAGTATACTTATATTTAAACTAGCTCCCATACATGTCTGATACGATAAAATGACGTAATATTTGGATAAACGTGGTGTACATTATGGTTGAGAAAGTGCGATTTACAACTTCGCGAATCCTTCAGTCTTCATCTGTATTTAATAATACCTAAACGAGGCATTATACGTGCAAGCTGCTTTTACGAGGATTATCAAAAGACATTACGCTTAAATTGTTGTCTTTTTTAAAGGTTTCTCTATTGGACATAATATGCATTGCTTCCAAAACACAGCTAAGTACCCAGAAATGTCTGATATCAGACGCGCATGGGGGCCTGATAATATTTGCGAACTAGCAATACTACTTTATAATATGTATGTAATGTATGTATGTATGTATTTACTGACACTGCAAATGGGTAAATACCCGGTGGAAGTGGCAACTAATTACACTCAATAATGGCAATTAATAATAAACACAATGAATAATAGGCCTACATACAATTAATAATAATAATAATAATATTAATAATAATAACAATAGTATAATAATATTAACAAGGAGCATCTAAATTAAATGAAGCACGATCACTTAAAATAACATTTAAAGTAAATCTAATTTGTATCTTAACCCTAGTTCGAAGTAAACCCACGAATATGATATGTTCATACATGCACAAGTACCTTTCAGCATACACTTCCGACCCCCTAGTAATTCTTTCATATCATTTATTACAGGTTGAAATTTTTGTTCAGTATTGTTCTAGTAAGCTTATTGTAGGCCTACAGAATTCATCGTTATATCATAAGTTCCAAAGAAGGGCTTGAAGAGAAAATATTCATAGCCTAGATTGTGTACGTAGTTTTCCTGTTATTTAGGACATTAGCAAGAAGTCGTACAAGAACAGGATTGCCAGGGAATATGTCTGGAAATGTACAAATATCTTACTGAATATATTTGCAGCACCCTCAATCTTACAATAAACCAGTAATCTTAAATCATTATCATCAGGGAACGGATTTATATGGACTAAAAATATATGAAATATGTAAATATATATGTAGTTATTTTTACCAAAATATGGAATTAAATATGGATTTTTACCAAAATATGGAATTAAATATGGACTTAAAATTATAAAAAAATGACTATGTACGTTAAATATTGGTACATTTTAATCAAACTAAACAAAAAATATAATGGACGTACCTTATCTTCCAATGTAGTTTCAACAAAACACAATTTTTATTGTCTGTTACCATAACAATAGGTTACAAACATTTCTTTCAAGTGCTGAAAAGTGAATCTTCTTCTATTGTCTCTGAGGATAGATTTATACTGACTAAAAGAGCGTTCGACGTCACAAGAAGTAACTGGTACATAATTCAATTTCACAATGTCTGCTGGGGATAAGTCCAAGTTAATCTTCACTGTTGATTCACCACTCATCACAGCAACAACCTTTTGTAGTTCTTCATATCCAGGGTTTTTTGAAAGTACAGTGTCCACCTTAGCTCTTACTGCATCTGCAACTTTACCTCTACCACGATTCAGTTGTTCCACAGTACTATTTATAATTTCAAAACTTTCAGATAGTGAAAGGTGCCTATTTTGGAGACTTTTGAGCGTTTTTATGATGCATGAAAATGTATGCTGAATGTGAGCTAAGTCATTCTTCACACTTATGTCACAGGTAACTGTTTTCGCAGTATCAATTGAGACTGCATCTTCAGAGTCCAATGCAAGGAGAACATTGTTAATAGAGTCTATATGTTCGGCATAATATTCAACTGCTTCTAGCCATGTACCCCATCTAGTTAAAATTGGCTTTGGTGGCAATGGAATTTCAGGGTACATTTCTTTCAACACGTTAACTCTACTGGGAGCTTTGAGAAATACTTTTTTCACTGATGAAATCAACAAATCTACTTTAGGGAAATTGTCTCTGACCACTTCTGCCACACGATGAAATGCATGCGCCACACAAGTAAAATGAGTCAATTTAGGATATACAACAGATAATGCTTGTCCAGCTTTGACCATATAAGGGGCAGCATCGCTAATAAAGAATAACACATTATCGTACATAATACCCTTTGGCCACAGGATACCCATAGCTTCGTTGAACAGTTTAACTATAGTTTTGTTATTGCACTTTTCTAGAACATCACAATGTAAAAGAATTCGTTCAGAATATTGTTCACTTAACAAACCGATAACTACATTACCAACAAGTCTACCTTCTTTGTCGGGAGTCTCATCAATGGAAACCCAAATTGAACTATCTTTAATTTCATCTCTTATCTTCTGTATTGTCTCATCGTAGATGGATGGAGCATACGTCTTCCTAAGTGTTGACTCATCCGGGATTGTATGTTGAGTATATTTTTCAAGGAATTCCCTGAAGACCTTATTCTTTAGTTTGTAGAGAGGAATATCAGCAGAGATGAGAGAACGGCACAGGTCGATGTTAAACTCAGATCTTACATTCGATGTTGTTGGTTGTGTTAAAAACAATTGTCTCTGCTTGGAATTTAGTTGTTTGTTGGCCTGATGTTTACTAGTTGTAATGTGTTGTTGCACCAGGAACTTTTGTGTAGATGATACTGCACACTGACACAAATTACAAAATAATATTTTATTGTCAGTTGATAAACCATCTTCTTTAAATTCTGAAATGTAACTTGTTAGTTTTGATTTTAAATTGACTGAATGACGTACTTTTGGCATATTTACCGTCTTTATAGTATGATTTACAAAACTGAACCTATGTGTACTCTGACTGGCATTTAACTGTTGAGCTGCACAACTGAAGTCTGTTAAAAATTTTAAATTAAATTAATACAGTTTTGTAACTTACTTTCCCATTGTTGATAGGACTGCTAATTTTCAAATAACTCTGATGTTAAAGGGATTACTGAACATGTGTTTAAATCTCTATTGTTGAAATGTATTTTTAAAAGTTAATGGAATTTTGTTTTGTTTTATTGTTAAACCTAATATAATATGGACTGTTTTATATGAAATATGGAAAATATATGGAAATTAACGAAAATATGTACTAAACTCTAAAATATGGAAAAATATGGAAAATAAAAGTAGGATTTTTCAACCCTACACATTGTGAAACATAAAGATAATGCAAAATATAAATTATATTAGCTTTATAAGTAAATATGTATTTACATATAAATCCTTTCCCTGATTATCATGCTCCTTTTCAAGCAACAGTCAACAAGGCAACACAATGACTGCCTGTTAAAAACCACGACAATGGGCACACGTCAATCTTTTGGTTTCACGTTGTGCCGCACCGTGCTCACACAGACGTCATTGCGTGGTTGTTAAACACAAAGGCTTTATCTTAACCATTTGGTACAACTCCTGGTGTATCTTGATCATTATACCAGTGACAACCTTAAGATCCTTGTGTATAGAATTTCAACTTTGATATTAATTTGTAATATATGCCATGTACTACGTCACTTATGGAGTCATAGATTTCCCTTGGAATTTCTCCTTTCTCAAGGAGAGGGATATATAAATGTATGTATATATGTGTGTATATGTGTATATATGTGTGTATGTGTGTATATATGTGTATATATGTGTATATATGTGTGTATATATGTGTATATATGTGTGCATATGTGTATATATATGTATATATGTATATATATGTATATATAGTCTCAAATTGAGAGAAATTTAACAATGAAATGTGAAGAAAAGAGGAATATGCGTGATAATTCTTCAGGTAATTCGTATTAAAGTTAAAGTGAAAAACCTTATTAAATTTGAGATAGTTTGACCGCCTAGTAGAATATTTCAAATGCATTCACAATTAATAAGTTCTGCACGAGACTCGAACTCGAGAGGTTCCATCTTGGGTGGCCACTCGCACGTGGCTCGAGTCTCGGCTTTCGAAGTTTATCGACCCGCCTGCCTGGACTAGCTGAATCTGGATCTACTCAACTTCTTGCACATCGCTGTGCCATTCCCATTCCACTCAGTCTTTGTTTCCATTTGATATAAAACTATTTGTGAAATCATGACAGAAAATATATCGAAAGACAGAAATATGGTGTTCACAACCTATACAGTATATTAAATTTAAAATATTTAAAATGCTTACATGCATAGAATGCACGCACGCATTGCATTTATTTACATTACATACACATATACGTGCAGATTTAGAGACTTGTAGGCATTTTTTTTATTTTGCTAATGGCGGGTATTTGACTCTTGTCATTCACCCATATGCAGCCAGTTATGGTCTGTCCAAAACAACTTCCGATTCTAACTCGTTGTTCCGACCTGACAAATGGCACCTTTAGCATTTTACCATGGCAACCATTCAAATCAACCAATCACGAGAGACGCGTAACCATGGTAACGGGACGGTGTTGCCGTGTCTATGTTTACAAGTTGCACGTGAATACCAAGGAATAGTGGTGAATACAGTGCCCGGAATGACTTTGAGTTGGCTGGTTAGCGCGTGCTTTGTGTGAATTAAAAATATTATTTAGTTGTATTATTGTTTTACTGTATCGATAATTATTGTGTTTAAATTATATTATCTTCGTTGTCATTAGTGGAGTGTGTGGCTAGGGTGCATTTTCTAGTTTCTGCTAGAGTTTCTAAACAGGTGACTCGTGCAATGTCGGAAGGAAGGAAAAGCAGGCGGAGAATAAAGAATAATGTACAAGGTGCCCCGTTAAAGAGTCAAGCGAGAGAGAGGCTGTGTGGTATGTAAGAGAGTATTTTGAGAGGGAGAAAGATAATGGCGGGCCTCTTTTACCTTTGGCACAAGTCGTAATGAGAACTGCTGCTTGTGTTAAAATTAATAAGAGTACTGTTATCGATATTGGAAAATAAAAAAGCTGTGCAGATTTTTAATCATAAATATTTTTAGAGTTTACAATTTTTTCAACGTCTTTCTAATAACATTACATTGAAGAATACCGACACTCGTAAAAGTAGAGGCTTCGTATTAAATTTAAACCTATTTTTTTACAGTTTACAGTCCTTTCGACGCTTTTCTAACGGAATTACATTGAAGACTAATACTACTACTACTACAAATACTACTACTACTACTACTACTACTACTACTACTACTACTACTACTACTACAAATACTACTACTACAAATACTACTACAAATACTACTACTACTACTACAAATACTACTACTACTACTACTACTACTACAACTACTACTACTACTACTACTACTACTACTGATTATAATAAACTAATAAAAATAATAATGTACATAAGTTTTAATGCCTAGTGTTCAACGAATTGGTCAGAAATGTGTGTGTACATGTCAGCTGTTCATTACTGCTCTCTATAGACAGCGCGCTCGCTTACACGAAAGTTGGGCAACATGACAACACTGCTCCCCCTTCTCTGTAAACTGTCAAGTCGGAAGTAGTTTCGGTCAAGGTATAGGTAGACCAATTTAACGACCGAGTCATTGCCCAGAGTGCTGCATAGGAGACTGGTCTACACTACACCCGCGATGATTGAGATTTGTTGAGATCCACGGGGAAACCGGAGCTCCAGGAGAAAACCCCTGTCCAAAGAGCTTGTCCAACACAAGTTATAAATCGGGGGTACGCTGGGGATCGAACTCGGGTCTACTAGATTATAAGTCCACCGCTGTAGCCAGTGGCGCCTACTTTTAAACATACATGCACAGTTCCAGGAAGAAAATGGCCCGTCTAATTGAACTAAGTTCAAGATACTACGCATTGAGCATGTGTAGTAAACAAGAGTGCCTGTATAAATTTTGTGCTACTTGTGGATAATCGTGCGACACTTATTGTCTACAAAAAGGTGGACAATCATCAAGACTCGGGTCAATTTTTTCTGGAACTGTACACATTAATAACTTCCATATGCTTCTATATAACAGTGCAAATATAATTTTGTAGGGAAGCAAGAATTGTCACATTCCTGAAATTTTATAAAGCAACAGTTGTAACAATGTTACCCTATAGATGAAAATATTTATACCGAAGAAACAACAATGAAAAAGAAAATGAACTTTAGAAATGTGTTTTCTTCCGGGAATTTGTGGCTGCAGACGGACTGGCCCACTTTTTATTAAAAGTGAAGGCGTCGTGAGAATTATATATTTTCACTTTGTCAAATGAAACAATATGCTAGTACTAACGAAAAAATAACACGAAAATATTAAAAATAATGAAATCTGGAAGTTACTCCAAATTTTTAAGCGATTTGTTTACTTGTATTTTATTTACAAGAGCTTCCTCAAATCAGAGGCTGTCATCAGACAAATCATACAAAACAAAAAAGGAACAAACAGACAGTGAAAGATAACAGAGTAAGAAAAATGACAAACAAGTAAACAAACAAACAAATAAACAATGGAAGTTAACGGAGTAGGAAAATTGACAAACAATTAAACAAACAAATAAACAAAAACAGAGAATGGCAATTAACAAAATAAGGAAAGTGACAAACAAGTAAGCAAACAATGAAAGCTAATAAGAGGAAGAAAGAGAAAAAATGTTAATAGTGCATCAATTTTTTCAGTCCATTGAATTAGAGTCCATATAGATGGTTCCGTAAGAGTTTGACTGACTTTAATTACGGGGAAATATGGTCTTAAGCAATTCGAATCATTGGAGACGAAATGGTTTGTAAAAATTATTATTATTATTATTATTATTATTATTATTATTATTATTATTATTATTATTATTATTATTATAGGTCTAAATCAGTAACACATTGACAAAAGCCGTTAAGTCCACTTGATTTTTTTTTTTTTTGCTAGAGCGAAAAAGAAACTTATATCATTTTTCTCATTCGAGATATCAAAAAGATGTTTTTTTTTTATAAAAGATAACAAAACCTGTATAATATGGCGTGAGAAATACAATTTATATTTATTAAAATAAAATTCACTTAGATTGGTTTTGCGGCTGGACAAAAAATTTAGCTAATTTTGGAGCTGAACTATCGGCAATTTTTATTTTCTGTACAGATGCATATATAGTTCAATTTTGGATTAGGCTATGGAATTAAACAAAATTTTTATAGTTTGAAGAATTTTATTACCCTATGTACATTTGTATACTACTATATATTACAAAACAACACTTTTAGGGAAATATACAATGTCTTTTTCTCTTTTAGTCGAGGTGTTTCTACTGTAGTTTAATTTAAAAATTCAAGCAGTCTTGTTAGGGGTAGTCTCAACTATTTACTTTCACTTTTTACCGTTTCATTAATATTTTCAACAATCATTATTGTTACAGTTAAACTAATAAATTAGCGAAAAATAATCAGAAAAATAACGTCTTCGTAAAAGCTTATGCAATAAATTTTATTAATAAACTTGAACCTGTTGATCAAAAACTGCTATATTAATAATATATATATATATATATATATATATATATATCTGTCTTCGGACAGTTGACTAAACAACAACAGCTGTTTTCCAATGTAATCTACACATTTTCTCCTACTTACGTACTATATTTATAAATGCAACATAATTTTAATTAAATGAAAATAAATCTCACTGGTAGTTATACAAAGAAGGATGTAGCAACTTTTTCAACTTTAAGTTTGAGGTTGTATTTTGTCATAATTATTTAGCTATTTTTGCAACTGTAAATATGATTAGGTAATGAATATAACTTCAGTTCAAATTGGCCACAGTAGGAATTTAACTTCTCTTGCAACTTGGCTCGCTTTTATTCCTCGATTTTATGTGGATTGAAACTGTTGTTACATATTATGTTCAAAATGTTCAGTTTCGTGCCCAAGGAGCAAAGAAATCCAGGGATACAATTTTTTTAAATATAGTTGCTCCTGGCCTAGTTGCCTCATAAGTGGTGTCTTCTTGGTATCACTTGTGAGGTCCAGACCTGTCTTCGGACAGTTTACTAAACAAGAAACAATAGTTTCTTTTGCCAATGGTCTACTCAAATGTATTATTATTATTATTATTATTATTATTATTATTATTATTATTAAATTTTCGAATCATTGGATGTAGGCCTATCCATAATAGTCAATTATATTCAGTTACCACCTCTTGTAATAGTATTTCGAAAGGTTTACTAAAGAATGTATATAATGACCTCGTCCTAAATGTTCAGATCCTTGATAGAATTTGAGCAAAGTAAGATGTGACATGTCATAAAATGACAAACTTGCATTTAGTTGGTGTTATATTTTAGTGCATGTCTGACGTTGACCTTTGTTTTATCCTCAAATTATAAGATAATTAATAAATATACATTTAGCAGATATCTCCCTCGCATGGATTAACGATCAATGGCAACCAAATGGACACAGAATTTCGGTACCGAAAAAACCCAAACCTTTGTCTTCCGCTTTTCTTTAAAATCACGAATCACAAACAGACAACACATTACCATCGGACAAGCATTAATACCACTCCAACACAAAGTAACATATCTAGGCATTCCACTCACATCAAAACTCTCTTGGACTACAATAGCGGATACAATATGGGACAAATACAACAAAGCCACTAAAGCAGTAAGCTACCTAAGCGGCATTAGACGACAAGGCTGCCACGCCAACACATTACTACACCTATATAAAGCACTGGTTCGATCCCAGTGCACCTACTCCTCCTACTTTCTATTGCAATCTTCACCCTCAACACAAAATAAATTTGAGTCCCGTGAAAGGAAATTATTGCGCCAGATATTTCGACTACCCAAACATACCAGAAACGACACAGTATACATCCACACCAAAACGAAACCACTCTCCACACACCTAATCCGAACAGTCACTAAATACACACACTTCGCACTACGTCGCTCATACACACAACATATGTTTAACAATCCTCCACACACCAACAAGAACACAACCATTGAAAAACTCCTACAAGCCTATCATGATCATTTCAATCCACAAAATAACTATTAAACTCTCCCCCCCTCTCTACAACACCCCTCGTCTCCTGGAGTCGGCTCATTCGCGGCCTGTCTCCCATAAATACTCCACAAGAATGCCATCGTTGAGGAATGCACATACATGTCATGGACCAGAACCCGACACATACAATTAATAATCCACTTTCATCTACAACGAGAGGAAATCGAAATCAAATACCCCACCCACACCATAACGTACCAGCGAACATCTCTCCGACTGCTGGATAGCTGAAGTCAAAATGCCAACACACAAACACAAGGATAACAACAATATAAACAAATTGTGACTGCCCTCACCACTGCTTAGTGATGCATGATAGCTATCGTTGAATAACTAAACAATAAATAAATACATTCAAAATTCACGCAAGCCCAGTAAATAAATTACATCACAAACAGTTCATGGTTACTCCTCAAATAACAACAAATCAAAACTTAAAATCTGCTTCTTAAATCTTCTTTCTTACTTTCTACCCACCTGTCTTCTTTCCACGTCTCAATCTCAATCTCATAAAAGCCCTAAATATCCAACATTCTAATAACACTGCACTCACAAGCACTCACGGTCGAAGAGGGCATTGTAATGTAAGACCCTAAAACGACCGCTGGCTCTGCCAGCAATCAACTCTGACACCGGTACCAATCAATATTCTTAATTCATAATTGTGTCCGAGAAAATTTACAGCGCCCAGAAGTGGGGCATTTTTAACGTTTCGAAAAACACTTACCACAGTAACGAAGCTCAATACGTAGGGAATATTCATCCATAGATAGTTACTAACCACTACGATCGTTACTATCGCCTCATCACAGACAATGCGAAATAGTACCGGCACAGTCTATTGTTCCTAGTACTCTCAACAACTCAAGCTTCGTGACTGTATATACTAGACTGTGATTATACGTTCTTCATGTGAACAAGAAAGACGTGTGAGAAAAAGACATCCTACCAAATATCTTTTGATCCTACTTGTTGGGGTCATTACGAAAGGCTAAATCTATTGATTGACCAGAGCGCGGGGTAATATAGTCAAAGAAAATAGAATTATATGGGATTCCAAGACAGTAAAATGTAAATGAATAGAACAGAAAAGTAAAATAAACAGAACATATGTGTGCAGCACAATAAGATAATATGCTGGAAGCAAAAATCTTTGTGTTTCAACTGTGCAACTGTGTATAAAAATAAGCCACTGGCGTAGCTCAAGAGGTAGGCGTAAATCGAGTGCCCGGGCTTAGGTTCGGTTTCTGCTAGAGTGTTTTTCCAAGTTTTCTCAAACTGTAAGGCAAACCCCACATAATTCCATGGAAAATCCTCGACCTCGTCTCTCCAAATGCCACGTCACTATTCCCAATTCTATTGATGCTAAACAGCCTGTAGTTCGGACAACTTCATTAAATAATATGGGTCCACATAGGATAATGCAGATCGGTGGTAGTCGTTGGCAAGTCAAATGTATTTGGCCGTTTGTAACGAATCCTTTGAGTAGGATACCCTTCTTATTCATCTTTCTTGTTCACATGAAGACGGGACTATAACTAACCTTCGAAACGTTCTTGAGATCTTAATCACTAGAAACTGAAAAAGTTCAAGCTATAATTCTTCAGAATAATACAAGATTGCTATCCTTTATATGGTCGTCTTTCTCTTCTGTAGGGGCGTGAGCATTTATTACTACGATATCGCACCATCTACCCTTAAGTACTAAATACGATAACCTGTCACTGATAAAGTCGACCCTTTTTACTGCTGATTTTATTCTTTTATGTACAAAGAATCCTGTTCCTAATTGGTGATTATCGTTTCTTTCCCCATAATACAGTAAGTAATCGCCTATTTGTGTTATGCCATTCCCATCTAACCTAACCTCTTGTACTCCCACGAAGTCTATTCTATATCTAGCTAGTTCTTTTGCTACTAATGTTACCCCACCTGTTCTATAAAGACTAGTTACGTTCCATGTACCAAATCTTATAACCTTTTTCCTTTGCTGTGGTCGTGCCGGAGAATCAGTCCCATTCCGAGGCTTACTGTTAGGTTTCGTAACAAGCTGTTTTTTACGGTGATGGGTTGTTAGCCCTTCGCCCAACCCCCAAGCTGGAGGACCACCCCTTATCGGCTGTCCACGACTGCTTATTCAATATATTCGCAGCTACCCTCCATATCTGGAGGCCGTCTCCTCTATCCGCAACCTGAGGACGCGCCATGCCGTGGTGATAGGGACCCACAGTACACGAGTTCCTTAAAAGCCAGTAAGTAATACAAGATTGCTTTCTACTAACAAAGAACACATCTAGATATTTGACAGTCATTTTAATAATAATAATAATAATAATGTATTAGTATTATTATTATTATTACTTATTTACAAATAGCTTTAGAGAACCAGAAGATTCATTGCCGCCCCACATAAGCCCGCCATCGGTCCCTATCCTGAGCAAGATTAATCTAGTCCCTACCATCATATCCCGCCTACCTCAAATCCATTTTAATGTTATCCTCCCATCTACGTCTCGGCCTCCCCAAAGGACCTTTTTCCTCCGGCCTCCCAACTAACACTCTGTATGCATTTCTGGATTCGCCCATATATGCTAGTTGTCCTGCCCATCTCAAATGTCTGGATTTATATTCCTAATTATGTCAGGTGAAGAATACAATGCTTGCAGTTCTTGTTATGTAACTTTCTCCATTCTCCTGTAATTTCATCCCTCTTAGCCGCAAGTATTTTCCTAAGCACTTTACTCTCAAACACCCTTAACCTCTGTTCCTCTCTCAAAGTGAGAGTCCAAGTTTCACACCGCTGTTGTTGTTATTATTATTATTAGGCCTAGTATTAGTATTAGTATTATTGGTTTGTTATTATTGTTATTTTTATTATTATTATTATTATTATTATTATTATTGTGCTGTTGTTTTGCACATTAATATTCGAAATAAATAAATAAATAAATAAATTAGTATTAGTATTATTAGTATTGTTATTTTTACTGTTGTTACCGTTATTGTTATTATTATTAGTATTAGTATTATTATTATTAGTATTAGTATTATTGTTATTCTTATTGTTATTTTTACTGTTATTATTATTAGTAGTATTAGTATTAGTATTATTGTTATTGATATTGTTATTCTTATTGTTATTGTTACTGTTATTATTATTATTATTATTATTATTATTATTGTTGTTGTTGTTGTTGTTGTTGTTGTTGTTGTTATTGGTGTTGGTGTTATTATTATTATTATTATTATTATTATTACTATTATTATAGTGTCTTCCTAGTAGGAGATCACAGTTAGTCTGTGTCGTAAAGAAGGAAACTAATTGAACAAGGGTAAATGTTCCTTTCGTCAAAGATCCACTGCAGTAACCGTTTTAATATTTCAATGATCGCGTAATGGCCACAGTAGTACGAGTAGCTCGTGTGCCAAAAGATTCCCTCCTACATGGACTTGGTGTTTTCGGCTTTCCTCTGTGTGTCTCAAGCAATGGTGTTGCGCCATGTTGATCGATGACTAGGAAGTGTTTTCGAAAGAACCTATGACAGGTAAAAGTATTGCTTAGGAATATATCACGGCGTTAAATCTGATTGAAAGACCTATTAGGAAAAATGAGAAAGAAAGTTAGGGTGCTATGCATAGACATTTCGCTAGCCCGCGCTACAAGCGTGCTAAACTACCCCCGGCTATCGACTGATTACTTGTACAGGATTCATATCACATCATATTGCTAACACTGGTTTATGAATACGAAAAACATTAGTTCGCTCATCATCCACCGGAAGCCTACGCCAAGAATGTCTATGAATACGGCCCTGAATTTCTACATTTTCGTACCGCTTAAATACTGCGGATACTGATACCACTACAGGGAGAAATATGTTACAGTAATATATAAGGTTTCGAGTGTCAACATACTCTACATCTCCAGGGACATAGAAGAGGAGTTCGTGTAAAGAAAGGCGAAGTGATAACCCCCTCCCCCATATGAGGGTAGTACGAGTGACGGCACATCTCGAGGTCTCTAGATGGCAGTCCTATCGCAGTCTCCTTTGCATCTTTAGATCGTTGTCTTTATTTTTTTTTTCAAAAACATGTTGGGTCCTATAAGTATAATTAATACAATTTGAAATATATATGGGATTATTACCGTCAAAATTACTTTAATTAATCACAACTATGAACTCATGAATATAGCTGACACCCTGCAAATTTTAAAAACAGTTAATAATAAATCCAATTCACTGCGGGCTAAAGCAGGGAGATGCACTATCACCTTTACTTTTTAACTTCGCTTTAGAATATGCCATTAGGAAAGTTCAGGATAACAGACAGGGTTTGGAATTGAACGGGCTACATCAGCTTCTTGTCTATGCAGATGACGTGAATATGTTAGGAGAAAATACACAAACGGTTAGGGAAAACACGGAAATTTTACTTGAAGCAAGTAAAGCGATCGGTTTGGAAGTAAATCCCGAAAAGACAAAGTATATGATTATGTCTCGTGACGGGAATATTGTACGAAATGGAAATATAAATATTGGAGATTTATCCTTCGAAGAGGTGGAAAAATTCAAATATCTTGGAGCAACAGTAACAAATGTAAATGACACTCGGGAGGAAATTAAACGCAGAATAAATATGGGAAATGCCTGTTATTATTCGGTTGAGAAGCTCTTATCATCCAGTCTGCTGTCCAAAAATCTGAAAGTTAGAATTTATAAAACAGTTATATTACCGGTTGTTCTATATGGCTGTGAAACTTGGACTCTCACTCTGAGAGAGGAACATAGGTTAAGGGTGTTTGAGAATAAGGTGCTTAGGAAAATATTTGGGGCTAAGCGGGATGAAGTTACAGGAGAATGGAGAAAGTTACACAACACAGAACTGCACGCATTGTATTCTTCACCTGACATAATTAGGAACTTGAAATCCAGACGTTTGAGATGGGCAGGGCATGTAGCACGTATGGGCGAATCCAGAAATGCATATAGAGTGTTAGTTGGGAGACCGGAGGGAAAAAGACCTTTAGGGAGGCCGAGACGTAGATGGGAGGATAATGTTAAAATGGATTTGAGGGAGGTGGGGTATGATGATAGAGACTGGATTAATCTTGCACAGGATAGGGACCGCTGGCGGGCTTATGTGAGGGCGGCAATGAACCTTCGGGTTCCTTAAAAGCCATTTGTAAGTAAGTAAGTAAGTAAGTACATGAACACTACTGAGGATTACTAAATAGCTACACATTCTAATAATAACACGCATTTACTTAATGAGCAATTTCCTAACTTAAATAACCCAAAATTGTAAAGAAATAAATTCTTGATGATTCACTAAGCCTGGTATTTAGTTTTCTTTAAGTTAACGCCTTCTGTAAAGCTCAGTCGTGTTGCTGCGAGATTGCGGCTAGGTCAACACTCCTCATAACTAACTTCGTGTAAGTATTAAAATTCACCATTTCACTTTCAACATTGACTTTTTAACTTTCAGTTTTTAAAGTTAGATTTTCCCATATTATGATTACAGGACTTTGAATTCATACACCGCTTATTACACAGCAACATGAGCGAGTTGTATACCACTGCAAGTTCCACTACAATGCAATCCATGACCACACGCATTTGAAAACTGCCAAATTATTTTATCTTGTCGACCTGGTTGACAAGTTGGTATAGCGCTGGCTTTCTATGCCCAAGGTTGCGGGTTCGATCCCGGGCCAGGTCGATGGCATTTAAATGTGCTTAAATGCGACAGGCTCATGTCAGTAGATTTACTGGCATGTAAAAGAACTCCTGCGGGACAAAATTCCGGCACATCCGGCGACGCTGATATAACCTCCGCAATTGCGAGCGTCGTTAAATAAAATTTACTGCCATTATCATTTTATCTTATTGAACATTTTAACCACGAGCACGTTGTTAATCATTTTTACTGCTGTGTACTTGGTTATTTTAGATTTTATTGTTACTCATGCGTTCATAACCATATATGTTTGTATTGGTTACCATTTAACTTTGTTTGTCCAGACATATACTCCAATGATTGTATACATACCAGAGATGTAAGTGTTTCGTCTTTCACTATGTATTACCTTATGTCATAATTTAATGACTTGAATGATTGTTCTTGATAAGTAACTTTGATGGTAATAAACCCATATATATTTAAAATTGTATATATTATATTTGTTTACTGTTGAGAATATTCCTCACTACAGAAGTTCTTCTCCAGCCAGAACAAGATGAAATTACAGCTACGCTTAACTCTTTCCTTCCTTTTATTAAATCCCTCCATCGATCTCTGTATTGAGCAGCATCTTCTCTGATCCAATATTCCTCACAGATTGCTGTATGTTCTGTTTCCAGGAAGTCTGCGTTCGACTTCTTCTTCCTTCCTTCCCTCCTTCCTTCCTTCCTTCCTTCCTTCCTTCCTTCCTTCCTTCCAACTTCCATTCACACACCAACTTAGGAATACCGACGTGTCTCATCCATTCTGCATAATAATTGTCCATATCACTTGAATCGCATTATGATTTCTTTAACTTCCACAATTCTTCTTATCTCGGTATTCCTGATCTTTTCTGGCTGTGATTTCCTAGCTATTCTTCTCCAGAAGTATACTTCAACCGCAGTCAACTTATCAAAATATTTCTTCTGCATCGTCCAGATCTTTGTCCCATAAGGATCACGCTCTCCTGTAGCTACTTACACCATGCATATTAACCTCTTTAAAGTTCCTATCCGAGTCTTATTGTTCGGCTTTTTAGCATTTTCACTTTTTTTTATGACGAGTCAGGAGCGCCAACCCGCAATCTCAAGGACCGGGCTATATTAGATAACTTTGAGAAATTGAAGCAAACGAGATAAAAGATTATTTTAAATTACAGAATACAAAAACAGAATGACATTGTTCCGAAAATGGATATTCACAATAGATGAATTTCCTGAAAATAAGAACAAAAAGTTGCATGAAGTTATTTTAATTTAAAATTAGGATATTAGACGTATTAAAAAGTTCCTCAGAAACATAGTCTTCCTAGGTGATCTAGCAGTTACCATGTTGGCCGTTTCTCCTAAGATTCGCGGGTTCAAATCCTGACAGGGATCACACAAAGAAAAAGAATCGTCGAAGATTAAAGTTTAGCATCATAGTGTGTTTTTTTTTTTTTTTTTTTTTTTTTTTCATTTTCATATGAAGGTTCTTAATTTTTTACTAATGTCGTTATATTTTATGTACACTTCATTCTGGAATAAATTGGTACATGTACGAGTACTTAGTATAAATAAAATCAGAGGAATAGTATCAGAGAAATCTCTGTACACAGACAGTCAGCATGTTCAAAATTACATTTTCGTATCAGGATTGATGAAAACCTGAAAATCTCTAAGTAGATTTTTGCAACATCAGAATACTTCGTATATTAAGAAAGTGTCCACCGCTCTGGAGTAACGATTAGCATGTCTGACCGTGAAACGAGTGGGCCCGGGTTCAAATCCTGATTGAGACAAGTCACCTATTTGGGGTTTTCCTGGAGTTTTACCTCAACCCATTAAGAGCAAATAATGGGAAACTTTCGGCTCTGGTCCCTGGACTCTTTTCGCTGGCATTTATTCATTCATTCATAGTCTTCTGCCTAAGGGCAGGTCTTTCACTGCAAATCCAGCATTCTCCAGTCTTTCCTATTTTATGCCTTCCACTAAGTCTCCGCATATGATCCATAAATCTTAAAGTCTTCTATCATCTGATATCTTCTTCTGCCTCGAACTTTTCTCCCGTTCACCATTCCTTCCCACGCATCCTTCAGTAGGCAGTTTCTTCTCAGTCAGTGACCCAACCAATTCCTTTTTCTCTTCCTGATCAGTTTCAGCATTATTCTTTCTTCACTCACTCTTTCTAACACAGTTTAATTTAGTTGGCATTATCACTTTTATTTCATTCAGAGGCTAGATAACTTAACTATCGCAGTTAATAAAACATCATAAAATAAAGCGATTAAAAATAGAAGGTAAAAAGATATGCTTTGAATTCTGAATAGGTATTTCGTCTAACAACTCTTACACGCGACATGTAGAATACGAATTAGTTTCTTAAACTGCTCATATCTTCGTAGTGGAATGTACACCACTTGCACTGACTTTTTTTTACCAAAAAAGATTGCATCGCTCGTGTATTGACACCACGAATTCTGTATAAACAACTGAATGACCGTTAGGGAATGTTGCTCTAATTTATTATGTGAAAGTAGATGCAGAAGCGGTTGGTCCGTTACAGATCACAATCTATCGGTCCAGTTTCGTGTCACGACCAGAAGGGTGACTTAAATTAAGAAAGGACAAGAGGGAATACAATTGCATATAATTTGCCGCTGTCTGCAAAAACCGTTCGTAACCCATCACACTTCACTTAGCTCATTGTAACTTGAAGTAACAAGGTCGTTCAATTTCCGCGGCGAATTATTTCAATATCCGAGATCAAACGTACATACTTGTTTTTGTGTCTAAACGTCAAACCTACCATAAGGAAGACAGGATCGCCTGATGGCCTGATTACGTGTTCGAACTGATTGATAGAGCGAAGAAAAATCAGTAGGCCCTAATGGAACAATAAATTTAATTTTAAATAAAAGAAAACCATTTAGGCCTAACAAATCTACTTTTACAAAGTTTATGTCACCGTATGTAGATTGATAGATACGTACAGATACGGAAATAAAATTTGATGCTCTCTTATTGTATGTTTCGCTTACAACACACTGCGCATGTCCAGTAAACAAGATCCCCTGTATATAATATGCTACTTGTGGACAGTCATGCGAAATTGTTGCGTACATACAGGTGAACTCTAATCAAGATTCGCTCCAAATTTTCATTCTATATATACAGTAGTGACAAAAAAACCGGACCGACCCTTGTAGCTGATTTCAGAGCCTTGTTCACTCCAGAGCACGATAGACTGGTAACTAAGACTTTCGTGGTTCGAATCCTCTCTGGGAAGGAAACTTTTTTTTGTTCCTTATTCAAATTTATTCCCAATACTTTTCTAGTGCAGCGATATTTTACTACTTAATTAACTTATTATCCCCAGAACATGAATTTTACCAGCAATCGAAAAGTATTGGAAATAAATTTGAATAAGGAACAAAAAAAGTTTTCTTCCCAGGCACAATTCGAACCACGAAAGTCTTAGTTACCAGTCTGTCTGCTCTGGAGTGAACATGGCTTTGAAATCAGCTACAAGGGTTGGTCCGGTTTTTTTGCCACTACTGTACATAGTTTATTTTGTAACAATATATTTGAATGTGGAATTATTTTAGTTCTCCTGTATGGCTTATGGATAGGCTAGTGTTTTGAGCTTTAATTCCAATGGGTCGTGGCTTAATTTTTCGACAGGAATGTGAATATTTGTCTTTTCGCCGTACTGAGCATCTCTCCTGTTCTGTAGTAAGCAGTAGCCGGCACCATGCTGTGATCAAGATAGAGTCCTGCGTTTGGTTACCTAAAACCTCCAAGCAACCAGCAACAGCGAAGGCATGTATGAGGTATAGCTTGACGGCATCCAATGCAACTTACATAGTTCAGATCTGCTACTCAGTGAACTTATGAAAATAAAACAAAGTTAGGCGGTTGGAAATGAGTGCTCTAATACATAGAAGAATTTAATAGCGGCCAAGTCGTTAGAAAAGAAGAAAATGTATTTTATCAGAAAGAAGGAAAAATTTTTCATTTTAAACACTTAAAATGCTTACAATCATTAATTGTAATAAGTTGGCATGGGTGGCGTAGTCGGTAGAGTGCTGACCTTCTGTGTCCGATGTTGCGAGTTCGAACCCGATCTAGGTCGATGGAGATAATGGGAAACATTAAAATGAAATAACTTATTGAAAGTAATAGCAGCCCACTCAAAGTTACAGAAACAAAATAAAAACGGTTATTATATTAATGCATTAAAAATTATTAGCATAAATAAATTTAAATATTATCTGTTTGGATTGATCACTAGCTGTAGCTTCATGGTTACTTACTTACAAATGGTTTTTAAGGAACCCGCAGGTTCATTGTCGCCCTCACATAAGCCCGCCATCTGTCCCTATCCTGTGCAAGATTAATCCAGTCTCTATCATCATATCTCACCTCCCTCAAATCCATTTTAATATTATCCTCCTATCTACGTCTCGGCCTCCCCAAAGGTCTTTTTCCCTCCGGTCTCCCAACTAACACTCTATATGCATTTCTGGATTCGCCCATACGTGCTACATGCTCTGCCCATCTCAAACGTCTGGATTTAATGTTCCTAATTATGTCAGGTGAAGAAAACAATGCGTGCAGTTCTGCGTTGTGTAACTTTCTCCATTCTCCTGTAACTTCATCCCTCTTAGCACCAAATTTTTCCGAAGAACCTTATTCTCAAACACCCTTAATCTCTGTTCCTCTTTCTCGAAGTGAGAGTCCAAGTTTCACAACCATGCAAAACGACCGGTAATATAACTGTTTTATAAATTCTAACTTTCAGATTTTTTGACAGCAGACTAGATGACAAAAGCTTCTCAACTGAATAATAGCAGGCATTTCCCATTTTTATTCTGCGTTTAATTTCCTCCCGATTGTCATTTATATTCATGGTAACCTTTAGAAAAGGCTGCTATAACTTTTTGTTATCTCTCTCTGTTACTTTGGAATCATAATGAATACAATCCAGGAAACTGAGGTTCAACATCTTATTTGAGTGCATTTAAATTATTTTGTGTATTTCTCTTCAATAATAGTTCCATTATAAATATAACACCTCAATGTAAGATAATATTGTCTCATTTCATAAGTTCCATATTGATTTCATCTGTGCCTATTCTTTCCTCATCGCTTGTTTTTTTTTTTTTTTTTTTTTTTTTTTTTTTTTTTTTTTTTTTTTTTGTAATTCCTTCTACAGTTCTGGGAATATAATGTTGTTATTCTGAATCAAAGTCTAGTAAACTTAAATTGAATCTGAAAACCTCTGCAGTCCTACAAGGAATGATTTCAGTATGAATTCATATCTCCTATGTTAGAAACTACATTTTTTTTTTTTTTTTCAAATAATACAAAATTAACTGGTGAACTTTGGTTCCTAAGTTGCTGTTTA
This sequence comes from Periplaneta americana, assembly GCF_040183065.1. Classification (NCBI taxonomy): domain Eukaryota; kingdom Metazoa; phylum Arthropoda; class Insecta; order Blattodea; family Blattidae; genus Periplaneta; species Periplaneta americana. Next base: position 58,990,860 of record NC_091125.1, on the reverse strand, counting down.
ATCACGTTATGTAATGTTTTGTGTGTGTGTGTGTTTTTTTTCAACTTTATTAAATACTGCAGTATATTCGCGCAAGTATTCGGCAAGATTGCTCCACGCTGACATATATTATCTGTAGATGACGTTTCAGCGGATTAAGTCCTCAATATAACAAAGCTTTATTAACAAATTGTACCAAAACTTTTAAACCATGAAAGCTAAATAAATATGAAAACTTTATTTAAAGACATCGTGTCCACTTATGTACGAGTACTTAACTCTCATTGTTAACGTTCGGATAAAATAGCTGTATCAGGATAGGCATCCTTGGTCCCTGAATTTTGTTTATGAACATAGAGTAGTTGTCGCGTGTCCCCAGCCGACAGTAGTGAAGGTAAAGAGTATATTCAGTTCCTATCGACTGTACTAACCATTCACTGATTTTTAACTAGGTAGTGGGGAGAGCTCTTCCCAGCAGGTAGAGTTTTAGCTAGTGGAAGGGGATAGTGTTTACTTATTCTGAAGCAAATCAAGGCCCTATCCTATATAGTTATACAGCCTATCCTGATACAGCTACTTTATCCGAACTTTACTCATTATGTATGATCGATTTCGTGTACTTCAGGCATGGAAACAAATTGAAGATAGAGAATGAGCGAAAATTGTTGCGTGTTTTGGTAATTATGTAGCAATTTGTAAAATTTTATTATGGAATTCAAATAAAATTCATAAGTAGAAAACTGTTTATTTACTCTTTAATTTACGTATAAGTTTGTTTTTATCTTCTACAGGTACTGAGTTTTTGGCATTTAACGATGTTACGCGCCAATTTGACCCACATTTTGTCTAGCGCAGGCTCGTAAATAAATGTTACGAATGTCCATAGTTAAATTTTTTACGACGCTTTATCAACATCTTTGGTTATTTAGCGTCTGAATGAGATGAAGGTGATAATGCCGGTGAAATGAGTCCGGGGTCCAGCATCTAAAGTTACCCAGCATTTGCTCATATTGGGTTGAGGGAAAACCCCGGAATAAACCTCAACCAGTAACTTGCCGCGACCGGGAATCGAACCCGGACCACCTGGTTTCGCAGCCAGACACGCTGACCGTTACTCCACAGGTGTGGATTCCATCGTTAAAAGAATACATTCTTACATCATGAAATTTATAATGAAATATACTAAAATTTTCATTAGAATAGAATGAAAAATTAAGTTTAGTAAAAATATTGCGAAAAATACATTTTCTATCCATAATTTATTGAAATTCTACAGAATGTATTTCATTTCATTATCTTACATTCCAGAACTAAATTGTAGTCCTGCTTAAAATACTTCACTTAAAACATTAATTCATATGGTTTAATCACATAGTGTTGGCAATCATGTAAATTATAAAACGTGCGTGAAATAAAAACCTTGTTGATTAATGTTTATTTTATGATGACATGTTAAGCATTCTTCTCGAGGGGAAATAACTGCTTGAAGTGTTTTAATTATTAGTCTGAAATCTGAGCTGCATGAGTACTACATTAACAAGTAAAAGCTGCTAGTTGCGTATCAGTAAGAAGATGATAGGTTGAAATGCCTTGAAGGCCTGACTGTCATTACGACTGCCCCAGTTAGGTGTTCAATTCGTGCAGCGTTGTCAGACTGAATGTGAGTAAAATAAAAAAAAGCGACAGACGAAGAGAATAAGCGTTAAAGAAATTACATTTTGTTAAAAATTCTATGCAAATATTTACGCTACTGGTAGTTTTTCAATGCATAAATTGTAAATAAAATAAATAGCTTATGAAGAATGGAGTGGTAGTGGTAGTGGTAGTAGTAGTAGTAGTAGTAGTAGTAGTAGTAGTAGTAGTAGTAGTAGTAGTAGTAGTAGTAGTAGTAGTAGTAGTAGTAGTAGTATTAGTATTAGCAGCAGCAGCAGTAGGGCCTATCAGAGTTATTAAGTTATACCTTAATGATATCACTATTTCATTTCAAGCTTCGTTTGTATACATGAAGTATTTTAATCTGACTATATAGAGCAGCGGTCATCAGCACAGTGCATCCTCGGGCTAGCGTCTCTTATCCGCGGATGCATCCGTGGCTGCTGGCGGGTATGCTATCTCCCTCTTCCTGCTGCACGATGGGACATTATTACGAAGCACTGCTTACCAGTTACCCATTTCAATGAATGCTGACGACAACTGATGTAGAGGAAAAAGTGCATAGTTAGCGAATATCTACGGCTTCCATCTTCTACTTTAAAATCTGGGGCTTAAAATTAAACTTGGTGGACAAAAACAATCTTTTAGTACGTTTTCTCCTAGTACTTCAGTTTCCTTTCACCATTCTACAATTCTCCATTATTAACCTATCAGCAGTGGTACACAAAGCGAAGGGAAATTACTTCTTTGTACCCATCTTTTTCTTCTTCTTCTACGTCATGGAATTAGGCCTTAGGTCTGTTTCCACATCAAGAGATCGAGTCTCTCCACCTTGTCATCGGACGTCCAACATTCCTTCTACCTTTAGGTTGGTAGTGGAGTAAAATCAGTGGAAACCTGTTGGCTGGCATTCTTTCTATGTGCTGTAGCCAATTAGATCTTAGACTTTGAATTCTTTCTGTCAGATTAAAAATATTTAATTCTGTTCCGATCTCTTCGTTATATTTCTTGTCTAATAATGTATAGCCTGCTACTGAACGTAAGAACTTCATTTCAGCTACCTCTATTCTTCTCTTATTTGATCTGTTAAGTGTCCAATTTTCGCAGGCATATGTTAGCATTGGTACTGCCATTGTTTTATAAAATTTTAGCTGTGTGGATTTTAGTATTTTATTTTTCAACGTTCTTCTTATTGTTCCGCACATGTTATAAAATCTATTTAATTTTATGTTTATATCGTTCTTTCGACAGAAAGATACGTTGAATCCTAGATGATTGAAGTTGTTTACCTGCTCTATTAATTTGTTATTAATCATTAGTTTACATATTTTATGATTTGTACCTTCGAAAGCCATTGCTTTGGTTTTCTTCTCAGAAATACTCATATTATATTCTCTTGCGAGTTCATTCAATTTATGAGCAGCAACTTGTAATTCGTCCTCAGTGCTACTAAAACTTACTTGATCGTCTGCGAACAGTATAGTGTTCAAGACTTCGTCATCAATTTTAAATGTGTATTTAGTTGTTCTTGCCATTGTCTAATGACATTGTCAGTATATATACTAAACAGCGCAGGGGACAGTGGACAGCCCTGTTTAACTCCTTGGTTAGTTCTTATTCGTTTATTACTGATGTAGTCTCTTTTTATTTTTACCTGTGTTCCGAAGTATAGACTCTGAATTACTCTTATTAGGTGGTCTGGAAATCCTCTTTTATACATTATTTCCCATAATTTTTTAAGTGACACTTTATCAAAAGCTTTCTCGTAGTCGATGAAAAGCATACCTATAGGGTAAATTTTGGTAATTTCGTGGCAGTGGTTATTTCGTGTTACTTTTTCTTGGCTCTTTCTTGGACTAACCAATGGTGTTACGAAATTCAAATTTCCGCCAAGGGATTGCTTATGTTCTCCGGTATCCAGAAACATACAGCTACGCTTTGTGTGACTGTTGTAACTGCTTCAGTGAGCTTTTGTGTTTGGAGAGAGCAAGTTAGCGTCGATTTCTCGGGCGTACAAATTTTGTGGATGTTTATAATTACATTACAGGATTATTACTAAAGGTAAGCATATGCTATTTGGTACAATGATTTATTATACCTTAATGAAATTTTAGAAAATATTTTTGGAATTTTAGATACAGCTGTAGTCGCCATATAGGCTTAGCTTCACTGATAGAAATCTTAGCTGTTTGAGGCGAAATTTTGTTGAGCATTAAGAGTTACATTTTATACTATTTTAAGAGATGTATTACAATACGAATTTTAGAAATCTGAAGATAAGATGTGACAACAAAAAAGAAAAGGGGGACGTAATGGGTTCAGTGTAGCTTCTATTTGATTTGTTATCATGCTAAGTGCCAATGATAAGTGCTAGATGACTTACTTGCAAGAATTATGACAGAAGATGAAACATGGCTCCACCATTTTGGACCGTAGATAGAGGCAGACAATGGAGTGGCATCATGCAAATTCACCAAAGAAATAGAATTTCAAAAGTGCACCTTTGGCAGGAAAAGTTATGGCTACTGTGTTTTTTGATTCAGAAGGACTCTTGCTTGTGGACATCATGCCACACGGAACCACCATTAATTCTGACGCGTATGTGGCAACTCTCAAGAAACTTCAAGCTCGACTGAATCGTGTTCGACGACATCGGGAGAAGCAGGATGTTCTGCTATTGCACGACAACGCACAGCCATGTGTCAGTCACAAGACCACAGACCAAATCGGAAAATTCGGATAGACAAAACTGAAACATCCGCCTTACAGTCCTGAACTGGAAATTACCATCTCTTTGATAAACTGAAGGATCCCTTCGCGGAACGCTGCTCAGACGTGTTGGTCCAGACTTTTACCGTGCTGGTCTACAGGCCCTCGTTCCTAGGTTACGTAAGGCAGTTGAAAGGGACGGGGATTATGTGGAAAAGTGACATTTTGTTCCTAAAGGATGTATCTACATTCTGTGAAAATAGCAAAGTTGTAGGATTAAAAATATAATTTTTAAACAAATGTTATGCATTACTTTTGGAGTTACCCTAGTAATATAAGTTATAGTAAAGTCCGTAATAAAAGTGTTCACCCTTTCAGGGCAAATAAGATCCCTTTTCAATTTGAATTTTTACTTTGATTTCATTCTTATTGTGTGTTGATATGTATTTCTATGTTTTCTTCCTAAGAATATTAAAAGGAATTACTATGTTTGAGGTCTTGTAACAATAAATCAGAATTTCATTTGACTTTAATGAATTTTTCCACAATTCTTCTACCGCTCACGAAATTATCAATGTAATATCACGAAATTACCAAGGTTATCACGAAATAACCAACCTTTCAGTTTAAGTTGTAAAAGTGGTTTTTGGCACTTATTCAAGAACGTGTCCAATCTTTTATGTCTCCATATTTGTACAGCACGTTATCATCTTTTAGATGAAAAAATCGGAATACGGATATATTTACACATTTGCATTTTAAATTAATATTCATGAAATTATCACGAAATTACCAATGTTTACCCTACGTTGGAAGATTAAATTCTCGTCTTTTTTTAATAATTTGTTCTAATATGAATATGTTATCAGAGTATGAGCGACCTTTTCGAAATCCATTTTGTTACCCAGATTTTTAAAATGCAAAATTTCTTGAGATGCTATGTCGAACGTATTGACGCCTAGGCCTGAATCTAGGTCTACATACGTGAATACGTCACAGTGATGAGGAAAATATTCTCCATGGTTCTACCCACTGCTTCCGCATTTTTCGTTTGAATGGCTGTGTGATAGTGACGGAATACGTTTTATGACCTAATATTGTATAAATAATAATGCTTCATGACGTTAATATATTTCCGGTGACCTAGACAAAAATAACATTTTACTACATTTTCTTTTCCAGCTTTCATCGAACTTTGAATGTAATATTTTGTCCGTAACATCCGGTCAATAAAAACCTATCAGTATAGTAGTTTGCGTACAACGCTCCAAATTATTTTATTGATATAATATACGATTTGCACAACGATTGTGGCGAAGAGCTGCTTAGAAGCTATGGTCGCCAGTTTGAATCATGCTTACGACTTGGATGTTTACAATATGATTTCCTGACAACATGCTGAATATCACATCATAGCCGTCTCATCGTGTCCTAAACTATAAGCAGAAAATCCCAGAACGTGCATCACCTGTAGGAGTAAGGCGGCGTAACTAGATTCTTTTGCCGCCGTAGTGTTGCCCTCTGTGCACCATGGAAGGCACTCTACTACAGCACCGGATGATGATTAAAGAAGCAATGATGAAATGCCGGTACGGGAAATGGAGTTATTAAGTGAAAACCTGCCACGAAGAACCGTTTTTGTCAGTCACAAATTCCATTTGGACCTACCGAGATTCGAAACAAGATTACAAGCGTGGAAAGCGACGCTGTAATGGCTCTAAAGAAAAAACTCTTGCATGGTAACTACGAAAGAATATTGTTAGAATATTATAGAAGTTCAAAATACGAGAAATCACTCTGAAAACATGCACTCATTTTTACTTCCGTGTTCCAAGTAGATAGCATATAGTTTACTTATTTAAAATGGCTTTTAAAGAACCCGGAGTTTCATTGCCGCCCTCACATAAGTCCGCCATCGGTCCCTTTTCTGAGCAAGATCAAATCCAGTCCCTACCATCATATCCCACTCCCTCAAATCAAATTTAATATTATCCTCCCATCTACGTCTCGGCCTCTAAAAAGGTATTTTTCCTCAGGTCTCCCAACTAACACTCTATACGCATTTCTGGATTCACCCATACGTGCTACATGCCCTACCCATGTCAAACGTCTATATTTTAATGCTCCTGAGTATGTTAGGTGAAGAATAAAATGCATGCAGTTCTGCACTGTGTAACTTTCTCCATTCTCCTGTAATTTCGTCCCTCTTAGCCCCAAATATTTTCCTAAGCACATTATTCTCGAACACCCTCAATCTCTTTGCTCCCTCAAAGAGAGTCCAAGTTTCACAACCATATAGAACAACCGGTAATATTACTGCTTTATAAAATTATAACTCTTAGTTTTTTTGAAAGCAGACTGGATGATAAAAGCTTCTCAACTGAATAATAGCAGGCATTTCTCATATTTTTTCTACGCTTAGTTTCCTCTCGAGTGTCACTTATATTTGTTACTTCTGCTCCAAGTATTTGAATTTTTCCACTTTTTCAAAGGATAAATTTCCAATTTTTATATTAACACTTTCTTACTATGTTCTGGTCACGAGTCATAATCATATACTTTGCCTTTGGAGATTTGCTTCCAAACCTATGTCATTACTTGTTTCAAATAAAATTCCCGTATTTTTCCTAATAGTCTGCGGATTTGCTCCTAACATACGATATTCACATCATCCGCATAAACAAGCAGTTGATATAACCTGTTCAATTCCAAACCCTCCCTATTTTCCTCGACTTTCCTCATGACATATTCTAGAGTAAAGTTAAAAAATCAAGGTGAGAGTGAATTTGCAGGTGAATCATAAAACTGTTTTAAAAATTAATTTTTCTCAAAGTAGACAAATTTTTTATACGATATGTTCCTGTTTTGCAAGATTTTCTGTTCGAGGACAAAATATTAGTTAACTGTCCAATTTTATGAACATAATAATACTGCAGTTAATCTAAATGATCATTTTTGTAGATACGAGGTGTCACTTCTTAGCCATCGATGTATTGAATCCTTAATAACATATCTCCCTCCTGACAAAGTAATATTTCCTTCCAACAAACGCAGCGCCCTCTAGAAACATTTGAATGTTGCGTGGCTATATAGCTCGAGTTAGAGCAATAGATCTAATAAAGTCGCAGTGATGGATCGTAGTGTCCCCTTCCTTAAATTCAAATTCAATTCAATTCAATGTTGGTACAATATTCTAACTTTACTGATCTGGCAACCCTGGCTGGATCGTCTCTGCCGATCACATGCCTACACTATTTACTGAATGTTGACTTGTGCCGCGTTCCCTGAAAGTTTACTCTTGGGGACTTACTTTTTTTTTACTATTCTATTCAATTTTACTTTTCCAATTTTTGCTGCAACAACATTCACTATTTTCATTTTCTCGCGGCACACCAGCCGAACATTCGCGGCACAGTAGTGTGCAACTGGTTGAAAATGGCTGGGATATGGAGTTGCGCTCGGGCGTGGGTTCGATTCCCGCTTCAGCTGATTACATGTTTGGGGTTTTTCCAGGTTTTCCCCAAGGCGAATATCAGGTAATCTAAGGGGAATTCTCTGCCTCATCTCGCTATTATCAATTCCATCGACGCTAAATAACCTAGTAGTTGATACATCGTCGTTAAATAACCAAATAAAAAAAGTACGAAGCATTTCCACAAAGTATATATATATATATATATATATATATATATATATATATATATATATATTTATTTATTTATTTATTTTAATGTACCGAAGTACATATGATATTTCCCGGCCAATTAGTCACTCATAACGAGTGCACCTCAGCACATATGTGGACATTGCCCTACGTTCGTAGCCATCTATGACGTAGTGCAGAGGGCAGGCCACTAGAGGGAACCCAAGAGGTGGAACTTGAACTGAGAGATTTGATCCGACACCGGGATGGGAATCCGGTGTGTCTTAGTGGATAAAGCATCAGCACGTAGAGCTGAAAACCCGGGTTCAAACCCCGGTGCCGGAGAGAATTTTTCTCCGTTCCACTATTCTTTCATTTCCACAAAGGTTCTTCCGTTAACAGGCACTTCAAAAAGACTGGAACATTCTCCTTTGTAAATACCATTGCAAGATCTGATGTAAAGTAAGAAGCATACTACGTAATGTTATAGCCTGAAATCCTATGGCCTGTATGTAGATTTACGTATAATTACTCCAGTGACATGTGTCATGTTTTATATCCCCGACTACGTTCTTTGGGTACTCTTATTCTTTTCAATCTTAACAATACAAAAAAAAATACTGACATAGCTACTTGTCCAAAATAAAAGCAAAAGGATCTATTTTAGGACACGGAATTGTTTAAATCTTTTGTCTGGATTTCAGATGTATTAATACTGCAAACGTACTTTGTAAATAGCATTATTCTTTTGCCAAAAGTACTAATTTAATATAGAAAATACATTTATTTCTTAAATAATGAAATGCGTACAATGCCTACAAGTTCTATAACAAAACCCCTTGTGCTAACCTGGTGCTCATTATTACATGTTGTTGATTAGAGTGTAAATGAAATAAGAAAAATAATATCGTGCGGTGACTTTTTGTCTCCCGATATGACTCTGTGAACGGCGCGTGCGCTTCCCAACATAGCACTCCGTGGTTCGATTTCCGATGTAGAAGGAAATTTCAACTGTGTTATCCCATGTCTTGTAACAGTCTCTGCGGTGGTCCTGAATTATTCCTACTACACGGCTAGGGAGACCCACCAAGACTAAAGCATCTAAATGATGTTCTAGCGCAGCGGTCATCAGCACAGTGCATCCTCGGGTTAGCGTCTTTTACCTATAGATAAGGTACTCCGCTATGGTGCATCCGTGGCTGCTGGCGGTATGCTCTTTCTGCTGCACGACGGGGCATATTAATATGCACTGTTTACCCGTTACCCAATTCAGCGAGTGCTTACGACCACTGTTCTAGTGCCTCAAAGAGATAATGATATACAGAGTGAACCGTAAGTAATGTCATTAATTTCAGGGGGTTATTCTTTGAGATATTTCAAACAAAAAAGTGTAATACAGTTTTCCTCGTGTTTGCTTTCTTTCCGAGATAAAATTTGAAGAGTGTGATCCAAAAAATCCGTTCAGTCCATTTTTATGAAAGGATTGGCTATTTTTTTTCCACCGGTCTACGGACTGAGCAAGTTTTCTAGTGTCATGTAGTACAATAACACAAACTTTTACTCATGGATTGGCGTTATAATATAATGATAAAAGCTTCAAACATAATCACATATGTGCATAAACCATAAAAATAGCCAAATGGACTGAGCGAGTTTTGGGATCACACTCTTTAAATGTTTTATATGAAACGTTTCATAGCGTGTTTAGTGAAAGCCATTGATTTAATTTCAAATGTGATCAGTCAATTTAAGAGAGCAGCGTATTATGATAAAAAAATTATTGAAATAATTTTAGTTTTGACCTTTAATATCAGAAATTTGATCCGAAGGTTCATTGCCGCTCTCACATAAGCCCGCCATCGGTGCCTAGCCTGTGCAAGATTAATCCAGTTTCTATCACCATATCCCATCTCCCTCAAATCCATTTTAATATTATACTCCCATCCACGTCTCAGCCTCCACAAAGCTCTTTTTCCCCTCCGGCCTCCCAACTTACACTCTACATACATTTCTGGATTCGCCCATACGTGCTACATGATCTGCCTATCTCAAACCTCTGGATTTAATGTTCCTAATTATGTCAGATGAAGATAACAATGCGTGCAGTTCTGCGTTCTGTAACTTTCTCCATTCTCCTGTAACTTCATCCCTCTTAGCCCCAAATATTTCCCTAAGCACCTTATTCTCAAACACCCTCAACATCTGTTCCTCTCTCAGAGTGAGAGTCCAAGTTTCTCAACCATACAGAACAACCGGTAATATAACTGTTTTATAAATACTAACTTTCAGATTATACTGTATATACGTTCAGCGTGTCTGGCCGCGAAACCAGGTGGCCCGGGTTCGAATCCCGGTCGGGGCAAGTTACCTGGTTGAGGTTTTTTCCGGGGTTTTCCCTCAACCCAATACGGGAAAATGCTGGGTAACTTTCGGTTCTGGACCCCGGACTCATTTCACCGGCATTAGCCTATCGCCTTCATTTCATTCAGACGCTAAATAACCTAGATGTTGATACAGCGTCATAAAATAACCCAATAAAATAAAAATAATAATACTGTATATAACATTAAATAAATATAATATTTTAAAATTCCTTTCCAAGCCAAAAAGCTACATTTGTTCGGATCAAATATCTGCACATTTCAAGAGGAAATCTAAAATTCTTTCAGTAACTTTTATCATAATACGCTGCTCTCTTAAATTGACTGAGCATATTTGGAATTAAGTCAATGGGTTTCCCAAAACACGCTATGAAATGTTTCATATAAAACAATTTTATCACGAAAAAGAAACAAAAATGAGTAAAATTGCATTTAATTTTTTGTTTGAAATATCTCGAAGAATAATTTCCCTAAATTAATGGCATTACTGACAGTTCACTCTGTATAATTATTTCATATTGCCTTGGACCACAACTTGTATCGATAAAGCAATAAGAATTTTTTTTGTTAATATTTTTCTTATTGTCACCATAATATTACAGACCCAGAAACAAAACAAAACCACTGGGAAAGTAAACTAATTGCAATCAGCTGACACACACGCGTTGAAGTGCAAAACTATAGTTTTGATGTCCAGTAGTCTCACCCTAAAGCGGTACAGCGGAAGTAAAAGCTTAACTTATATTGTGAACAAATTATATAATTGCGCAATCTGAAGTATACAGGTTTCTTGCATTTGAATTCCATGGCTTCAGTCTGTTGTTAACATCGTATATAAGAAGTGTTAATTAATTAATTTAGTATCGAGAAATGTACTACATGAAGCCATTACTTCACTTTGTTATCACATCTTATGAATGAGACGTGATTTTGAAAAGCTGCTTTCATCAGCGTGCCATCCAAGCAATCGTACTGTAATTACAAACTAGATTTCTTGAGGCAATTAATGCTGTACTGAAACCCCGTCCCATTGATGAAAGAGAGATGTTTTTGCTTTGATGGGCAACCTTGTTACGAAAGGCAAGTGGTTCTGCGTTAAATTATAAGTCGTGATCTTGAAATAATTGAAAATTAGTGGTCCAGATTTTAATCTTAGTGACTGGTTGTTTCGTTGGTCAGAAAGTGGGAGAGGTTCCATGTAGCAAATGGCAATATCATAAAATGAATAGTGTCTAGTAGTGTGAAATCGGTGTACGATTTCTCAAATTGGCTCTGGTTATTTTCCGAAAGAGGAATTCAGATCAATTTATCGGACGTGTTGACAAAAATAATGAATCATCAGAAGAAAACAGGTACAAGTCGCAGGTCTAACATAATCTTAGTTCTCGTAATTTTTTCAGTGCAAGAAACATAGATAAATTATTTCAATACTGTAAAAAGTCTGTTTCGACATTTCTGTCCTTTTCTTCAACTGCGAATAATTTTATTCTGAAAATTATTTTCAAGCACCTTATATCTACGAGAGAAATTTATTTTAGAACCATTTACATTATATTTTGTAGTTTTTACTGCAAAAAAATGTTATTTTCTTAAGTCATTAAACCAAAACTTAACACAATGTGGAGTCATTCTTCAAATTTGTCTCACAAGATATAGACAAACTATATAATGTTGTAAAATGTCGAATTATATTATTGTGAAAATACATGTTTTTATTATCTTTGATATCGATATGTCTGCGTAGTCTTCTTCTTACTTTAATCACTTATTTAACGACACTATGCCAACTGTGCGGCTACATAGTATCAGTGAAATTTGTGATGGGATGGTAATTTTAGCGAGGATAAGTCTGAGAATTCGCTCTAGAATTATTTGACATTCGCACTACGTATAGTAATAAAAAACTTCAGGGGATAAAAGGCAGATGCAGGCAAACTAGCCCTGTCGAGATTCGAACTCAGGCCCGAGGATCATGAGCTCTCTTTGCTAACTCCTAAACCACTCCGGTTGGCCATTTCTTGTAAACTAGATTGTTCATTTCGGTATATGACAGCCAAACTTTCCCAAAAGTAAAAACATGAAATATTTTTGCAATATAACAATATTTGTTTTAAAAAAATAGTAAAAGCTTGAAATCACTTCTAATGTCTTTCTTCTTAATTTTTACAATGCAAAATAGCGTCAGATTAACCTGTAATAAGTCTAGATCTAAAGCTATTATTCTGGAATATTTTGTTCTACGAAAATAGTGTTAAATAAAATAGCTTAAACTAAGTGCAAGTTTAAAGATACGTTTTACCCCATTACAAAAGATTATGATTGGTTCTTGGGGCGAGAATTCAGACACGTATGAGCTGTGGACGGTTTTTGCAAATTTCCATTAAAATGGCGCATACTTTAATTCCTGGCTAACAAGTAGGAAATATATGCAAAATTAAGGAATTTATAGCAAAACATTCGTTAAAATAACAGTTACTTCAATTTCTGACTCTTAATTACGATATATGGAACATTTACGAATTAATGAGCACTTTAGTTAAAAAATAACATAATATAATATAATACTTTATTTCCAGAACAAAGATACATATTGATTTATTTATATATATATATATATATATATATATATATATACAGGGTGTTTCAAAAATACGGGGCATAATTTCAGGTATGTTTTCCCACATGTAGACAATCAAAATAGTTCATTACAACATGTGTCCGGAAATGCTTCATTTCCGAGTTATGGCCTTCACAACATTGAAATTCACCGGAACGTTTTTCTTTCCGCAGGTCGTTGTCATTACAGAAGATGTTCAAAATGTCCACCTCCTGCTTGAATACAGACCTCACTTCAATGTCTCATTGACCTGCGAACACGATCCCAAACTCCAGGAGTATTGCGTATGTCCTCAAAACATGCCACAATTCGATACCGAAGGGATTCCAAATCAGGCACCGGAGACGAATAAACCAATGATTTTAAATGGCCCCACAAGTAGAAATCGAGAGGGTTCAGATCAGGTGAGCGTGGAGGCCAAGCAACTGGGCCACCTCTACCTATCCATCGATCAGGAAACCTTCGATCCAAGTACCGGCGAGCCGTACGACTGAAGTGTGCAGGAGCGCCATCATGCAAGAAGTGAATGTGTTGATGATTGATCAGTGGAGTGTCTTCTGAAACATGAGGTATGGTGTTTTCCAGGAAGTTTGTGTATGCCTGCCCCGTAAGTCTGCTTACAAGTACATGGGGTCCAACTAATCGATCACCAATGGTACCGGCCCACATGTTGAGGGAGAACAGCACCTGGTGATGAGATGGAACAGTTGCACGTGGGTTTTCATACGCCCATATTTGCTGATTGTGGAAATTTGTTATGCCATCTCGTGTGAACTGTGCCTCATCTGTAAATAATACTGAGGCAGGAAAGTTCGGATTTACACCACACTACTGCAAGAACCATTGACAGAACCTAACTCGTGCAGGGTAATCTGCTAGTGACAGGGCCTGTACACGTTGCAAATGATAAGGATACAATTGATACTCTTTCAACAGTCTCCAGACAGTCGTATGAGGAACATTGACTTGCAACGCTACCCTTCGTGTGCTGATAGAAGGAGTCATGTTCACAGCATCCAGAATCTCCTCCTGTACTTCTGGAGTTGTAGATCTTGGTCGTCCCCTTCCCAAACCAGGAGAGTTAAATTTTCCATACTCGCACAGACGGTAATGGAGACGTACAAATGTCTTCCGATCTGGACATTGTCGCTGTGGGTACCTCTCCTGGTACAAACGACGAGCCAGCGCAGCATTGCCGTCCGCCTTACCGTACATGAAGTGTATCTCTGCCAGCTCTTGATTTGAATACATGTCGCACAGTCTAAAGCCTACACAACACTGACTGTAACCTTCGCCTCGGAATGAACTGTCAGAGTGCCCTCTTAATGTCTCCTTTGACGGCAACGACCTGCGGAAAGAAAAACGTTCCGGTGAATTTCAATGTTGTGAAGGCCATAACTCGGAAATGAAGCATTTCCGGACACATGTTGTAATGAACTATTTTGATTGTCTACATGTGGGAAAACATACCTGAAATTATGCCCCGTATTTTTAAACACCCTGTATATATATATATATATATATATATATATATATATATATATATATATATACACACTCTAGCACCCCCAGAAAGAGTAAGTTACATATACTCGTGCTCAGGGGACATTACACATAATGTTAAGACATTTTATTAAATAATAGAGTAAAAAGTAAATAAAAAAAAAAGAAAAGCACAGATATCACAATAATTGAACTTCAAATTTTCTCTCTAAACAGCAATTTTTAATTTTTTTTTTTTTTTTTCAATAAGGAGCATTAGCAAATTGTATGTTTGGGAATTTAGCTGTTATGTTATAAAGTTGGACCGAAGTTGCTACTGTGATTATATGCTACAGTTGTAGTACATTTAGGTACTATGGTTACCATACTTTAATTTCTGGCTGACGAGTACCATGCAACATGTAGAAAATTATGAAATTTATAAGAAAACTTTAGAAAAAATAACAGTAAATTAAGAAATTTATAAGAAAACTTCATTTAAATAACTTTGCTTCATTTCTGGGTAACAAGTACAATTTACAAGAAACCTTTCTTTAAAACAACAGTTACTTCGATTTCTAGCTAACAAGTAAAATATAATTCATTGTTCTTGTAATGGAAGGTTAAGGAATTAGTAAGAACATTTCAATAAAAAGAACTTCAATTACAACCTCCAGCTAGCTCACCGGCTAAGGCGCTTGCCTACCGATCCGGAGTTGCCCTCGGGGGCGGGTTAGATTCCCGCTTGGACTGATTACCTGGTTGGATTTTTCCGAGGCTTTCCCCATCCGTAAGGCAGATGTCAGGTAATCTATGGCGAATCCTCGGCCTCATCTCGCCAAATATCTCGCTATCACCAATCCCATCGACGCTAAATAACCTCGTATCTGATACATCGTCGTTAAATAACCAAGTAGAAAAACTGTACTTTCTTGGTAACAAATGCAATGTGCGGAAAATTAAGGAATTTATAACCACTTCAGTTAAGATAAACTGTTACTTTAATTTCTGACTAACAAGTAGCGTACATATGTGGAAAATTAAGGAATTTATAAGAACTCTTCAGTTAAAGTAACTGTTACTTCAATTTCTAGCCAACAAGTACAATATAATGGAAACGTATGTGACATTTAACAATATTCTCTTTTACTACACTGACATTCACTTCGCCCTTGTGCTTGGACATTGATATGTGGCTTGTATCAGTCCCTGGATAAAGACAACGTCCGCCTCTCCTTCACATCCCATCTAATTGCTTATTCAAGTTGGGTTTATAATTTCTAACCGCCGCTAGGCGTTTCATTTAATACAATGCCGTAAAGCAAAGCAATGAACTAAAGTGGAAACTCTTACTAAGCTATTTCTTTTATTGAAAGTATCTACTCGTTAATGGACTCAAGACGACAATTGTACCTATGATTTATTCATTCGAATGTTAATTATGATATTAAATAACATTCTGCCAGCGTATGTAATTAAGCCTTTGAATATAAGCATATGTCTTTAAGTATCTTTAGAACCTCCACTGTGATTCGAATGGTAGCGTTTCTAGTTATACAGGGTGTATTAAAATGTAAGGTCAGCCAACTGGGAGATGAAGGAAGAGATGTAGCAAATAAAGTGTGTAATCTTTTCTTGTATTAGCTGTCATTATGAAATAAAGCTATTCATACGTATGATAGATAATTGTATTTATTTACAGCCAAAAGATAAGCATACTACACGTCTATTGGAGAAAACCTCATAGAATAGGTATTTTGCGTTTACTAGAGCAAGGCTCAAAATTCTGTTCTCTCTCGCACAAAATACTTCAGCATCAAGTCAAACTTAATGCTGCAAAATGTGACATAACTTGCGCTACCTTTATATAGGCCTGTATATGTTGTTGCTACATGAATTTTTGCATAATATGACTCCTGTCTTCTACTGCCGAGTCCTAAACCATTTCTTTCATACAATCAATCACTGTGGTGCATCAGATCTCAGAAGGTTTTTGGCCTCAATCAAAATTTTTGCTCCAAGCTTCCGCTATGTTCTTATTTCCTCCTATTCGTTCCAGATCCCTTTGCATCTGGTCATTTCATCAGAATCTGCGTCTTCACATTACGACCTTTTCCAATGCCAAGTATAGTTAAGTGAAAATAAAATAAGCCTGCAATAAACGAGGTTTCGTTATTTCTAAGAAAGGCATCTTCTGTGTACTTAATAAGATTGGTAAAGCTGGAATGGAATTAATTTGTATCGGCTCGTAGGGTGCGGCGACTTGTGACGGAGGGTGGATTTGCTTGCTTTTTCCACTCTGGAATTAATCCCGTCCAAGCTTTGCCAGTCTTATTTGGTACACACAAGATGTCTTTCTCAGAAATAACGAAACCACGTCTTTTGCAGGCTCCTATGATTTTCACGTAACTGTATTTGGCATCGGGAAGAGTTGTTATTTACCTCTCCCAAAAGGGCTCGATTTTCTTGAGCATTGCTGCTGTGATACACCGTGCACTCTGATTATGAAATCACTCACTACTGGTCTGTCACCTCTCGCCGCAATTCAGCTGTCGGTGTGATTTCTGACGCACATGACGTCATTTAAATTCGTTATCAGAGATCGGAAACAACCCTGTACGTTTTCGTGGTGTAGCAGTGAGCATTCCTGACTATAAATAAATGAAATCCTGGATTCGAGTCTCGTCTTGAGCATGGAAATTTGTCCTTAAAGAGACCAACGTTTTCACTGCAAGTTTTTTTTTTTCTGCAATACGGTATAGTCACTCGAATCAACGAGAAAGATACTGGGAAAAAGAAGTTTCAATCATAAATATGTGGATAATAAGAACAAAAGGCTGCCGTTTTGTAACTGATATAATTTATTTGATATAATGTTCCAATATATCAGAATATAGCATTCATGTAGAAGTTAATCCATGGTCCTTTGGAGAAACCGGTACTTACCAAATGCAGCATATATGAACGGACATTGGCTCTAGCACGAAATGTAAAATAGTGCGGGGCAATGGACATTCAAAGTCACGGCGAAGTGGCTATTGATATTGGAATGCCCCACCCTCTTCTATCTACTTTACGAGACGCAAGTGGCATTATTTATCAAGACGTTTCGCCGCCACATGGAGCGATCCTTCGGGAAGCTTCTTTATGTTCGTTCAAGGATCGAATAACCATTGGACAAAGATTAATTTGCCTTGGCAGGATATGTGAGGCCTGAGAAAGGAGCACTGGAAACCTAGCACTGCAATGCGATTTTATTTCTACACCAAATTAGATAAACTATAAGTAAGAGTTTGTTTAAAAATGTCTTGCGCAATGGCTAAGAGACGTAACTTTAGTTCAAAGGACTGTTATAGTCGTAGATTCGAATCCCGCCTAGAACAAATTATTGATTTTAGATTTAATTTATTTCTACGTTATTGTTTCTGTTTTGTTAATATCTTATGAAAGGGCTTTGAAACAAAATTTAATTTATTAAAAGTGGTTTTTAATTTTCTAACTTAATTTCGTTATCTTAACTGCAATAACTCTAATGTATTTAATTTATTAAACGTATTTTATAATTTTTTGACTTAATTTTGATAAATTAACTGCAATAACTGTAATGTATTTACATAACTTGAATCTTCAGAATTAGGTTTTTATGTATTCCACCGTGTCCTGGAACTTAACATTTCAAACATTTCGGATCTACTTACAAGTTCCATCATCAGAGCAGATAGCTGAGTGAGATCGGGGGGGGGGGGGGGTCGCCTGTTCTGTTGGTCTCGTTATGCCAGGATAATCCAGAGTCCAGACGACTGAGTCAGGACACGGTGGAATACCCAAAAACCTCATTCTTATCACAGTCACCGTGAATCTTATTTGCTGTTCTTGTAGTTTTAGTATAATAATGTCTATGGCTATCAATAGTAGCCTATAGAAGCTGAAACAGAAAATATTGATTTTACACACTGAACAACAAATTTTTACTTTTTGCCTTGCTCCGAAATAAAAATAGGTATTACTAATATGTGTGCCTTAAATCTTAATTGACAATCCACATTGCCCCACCGCGTACGATTTTGCGGGAAAGTGAATTGAATTATTTTTTTTTAACTTTTTTTTTTTAGATTTCACTGCTACTGATAAAATCATAATAGACTAGGGATTCAAAATGCCTCATAATACTTAAAAATTGTGTACTGGATACAAAAATTATGTTACAGTTTGAAACATAAGAAACATAACAATAAAAATATTTTATAAGTTATGCATAATGAGAAAAATCTCGGAATTTGAACTTACTATTTAAAAGGATTTTCTGGATAATTTCCGTTTATAATTAGACCCGGGGCTGTCTTTTACAAGGAACCAACAATAGTCTACAAGCATGCTGTATGATAATCTTCCTTTATATCGCTTTTCCATTTTAGATATTTATTAATGAAATCATTCCCCATGCTCGTCGCTTACCGCTCCAAGGTTAGGAGGAAAGAAATCCAAATGATAATATAAAAAGTGTATTTTGAGAGACATATTACACCCCATTTTCTTATATGCGCTTAACACGGTTTCCACAAGTTGGATGTAGTTGCCTGCCCTAGAATTTCCAAGGAAATTTGAGCAAACATCTTTGAAAGCGCCATGTCATTTTTCCTGTAATGGAAAGTTTTTTTCTCAAACAAAGAGTCAGCCATAACTTTGCGGATTTGTGAACCGATGAAAATGCCCTCTTTTAATTTTCCTTCACTTAAACTGGTAAAATGTTCTTTTAAATACTGAAAACCACACCCTTGTTCGTTCATTGCGTAGACCTCACTTTGAAGTGTTATGAAAGTTACTGAATAGAAGGTACCAATATCTGTTTATCGATTAGAAGTACAGAAGAACATGCCAACAACCATAAGAAACCGGAAATAGACCATAAACTCATAAAATACATTAGATTTTGTTTTATGGTTTCATAAAGAGCAATGTTATTAGGACATGAATTTTTTCAAGCAATCACTCTGGCTGCAGAGTTTTGTATTTTTTCCTGTTTCGATGTATTTGTTTTGGATGCACTATTATAAATTGCGTAACCATAATCCAAAACTGGTCGCACTAAAGCTTCATAGCCCACTCCCTGTGTTTCAGCAAAGACATGCTTTAAACTTTTCACTTCGCTTCTCTTTATTGTATCCCTGCAATAATTTTGTTCACTTCTCACATGTTTTCACTTACTATTGCTATTATCTTCTCTAAAATAAATAACGTTCTCTGCTGTCCAGCCGCTGATTGACAAACGTGTGCAGTCAATGCTGAAATAAGAATTTCTCTCTTCTATAAGGAACTCAAACTCATTTCTGCAACGAAATATGTATGCAGGCTGTATTGTAAGCGTATAATTACTACATATTACATTAAATTGCATAAATATTGAGACTTCGCGTGTTTGCAATAACCGATTCAATTACTATATATGATATTATGAACCAGATATATTAGTTAATTATAAGTTAAAATCGAGGATGTTGTCTCTACGCAGAGATTTGCAGTTCAAGGTTTTTAAAATGTTTCTGTTTGTGTGTTTTGACACTGTTCACTATTCAGAGCTCGATGAATTGTCGGGCAATGTGAGGCAGGGCCACACCCAAACTGCGACCCCGATTCTTTGTCCCCCAGGTGTTCTAACATTTAGAGAAAACTTGATGACTTAATTGCGTATTCTTGACCTGTTACGTATTCGAGATTTTCCATGTCTTTCTAAGCAACTTACCTCGGTGCAGCAATTAAAATTATCTCAGGCAAAAGAAAGCACATAGTCATTTTAAACTTCATAGCGAGACAGAGATAGTGTTAAGTACCGGTTCTTGACAATATCAGAGGAATGCTTGAACAGTAGGGGCCATTAATTTACCCACTTTATTTTCTTCCTTTGTTTTGTTAATGAAGTGCTGCTCCAATTTCATCACCGACACCATCTACTTCAAGGACTGGGCTGTTTGGCCTTCCCGTCCTCGTCTTGTGAGAACTATGAACCGACGTCACCAATAGACAAGTAGATTGACTCCCTTTCTTGTAGTACTCATGGTACAACCCCACCATTAACACAACATAGGTTAAATCCCGATGAGTTTTCTGGAAACTAAATCGCAGTTTTCTAAATTGGTATCTGGAAACGTAACTCCTTAGCCATAGTGAAGGAATGTTCTAATTTAAATTTTCCGTTAATATGAATATGAGTCAGAAGTTACTAAAAATACTATTTCTCCGATTTATCAGGACTTAATGTTTTTATTATTGATAACACAAATTTTGATTACTAAAATCGCTTCCAATTGAAGGGCGCCCTGCAAAAACGAGATGGCTTCATTTTTACAAAGTTGTGG
This sequence comes from Periplaneta americana, assembly GCF_040183065.1. NCBI lineage: Eukaryota > Metazoa > Arthropoda > Insecta > Blattodea > Blattidae > Periplaneta > Periplaneta americana. The sequence continues at coordinate 58,970,043 of NC_091125.1, read as the reverse complement.
AAAAAAAAAAACAAAACAAAAAAATTATCAAATTTCAAATTTTAACAGACCTTTTTTCCTTTCTCAGAGTATGTCCTAGGTACCTAGAAACTTCATTTCATCACTCACTTATTTACTACAATCAGCAATTTAGGGGAGTAAAATATGAACAAATAATGGAGCTACCCCCTTTTTGCAATAAAATTGATATAATTAACCACATTTTGCACTGAACATACATTTACTGTGCGAATATCATAAACTGCAATATGAGACATAGCAGATATAAATTATATGTTTCGAGAAAAAAATTGTTTTAAATTAAACATTTCATAGTGTGTTTTGGGGAAGCCACTGATTTGATTCCCAATAAGCTCAATCATTTTAAGAGAGCAGTGTATTATGATATCAAATGATTGAAATAATTTTAGTTTTGTCCTTTAAATGTGCAGAAATTTGATCCGAACAAATGTAACATTTTAGAATTATTTTGCTTGCTTGCTTGCTTACTTACTTACATTCTTACTTACTTACTTACTTCTTTTAGAGAGCCCGGAGGTTCATTGTTGCTCTCACATAAGCCCGCCATCGGTCCCTATCCTGAGCAAGATTAATCTATCATCATATCCCACCTCCCTCGAATCTATTTTTATATTATCCTCCCATCTACTTCTCGGTCTCCCCAAAGATCTTTTTCCCTCCGGCCTCCCAACTAACATTATATACAACATGTATTTCTTGATTTTCCAATATTGCAGAAAGAAAAGTTGCGTTTGTTCGGAAGAAATTTCTGCACATTTGAAGGACAAAACTAAAATTCTTTCAATCATTTATTATCACAATACACTGCTCTCTTAAATTGACTGAGCATATTGTAAATTAAGTCAATGACTTTCCCAAAACGCGCTATGAAATATTTCATATAAAACCATTTTTATGTCGAAAAGGAAGCACAGACGAGCAAAATTGTATTAAACTTTTGTGTTTGAAATATTTAAAAGAATAACTCCCTGAAATTACAGACATTATTTACGATTCACTCTGTATATAGCTCCAGGAGTTGTCTCCTTTTTGCAACGGAACGATTGGGAGCTCAGCTCCAATACCACTGTAACTTACTACCAAATACTGGGAATCACACCGTTCTTGCACTAAAAGATCGGCATACTTTTTAACATATGAGACAAGCAAAATATTAGTTTGATCAAAGAGTGCAGCCACCCCGTTTTTGCAGGGAGCCCTTCAATTGTTTTACTTGTGTAAGTGCAATATTATTGAACTTTAAAAATTCAAAATATTTTTAAAATGTGCTGCTGAATTTTCCTATGTTTTTAGACATAGTCATAGATGTAGAAATCTTCAATTTTTCTGACCTATGTATCAGTTCCAACATCAGGGAAAGATAAGGAAAGAGGAATCTGTGACGTGGTGCGAAATCAGAGAATTTCAAATCACGCACTGAAATTCTGGACTGCCGGGTAGCTCACTTGATAGAGCACCTGACTACTCACTGAAAGAACCTGGGTTCAATCTCTGTTGGTGACGGGAGATTTCTCGTTACTAAAACTTCTAGAACGCCCCGAGGTTCAATCAGCCTCATATTAAATGGAGTTGTCTGAACGAAATTTGATACTCCGAGAACCTTAGTAGTAGCCTAGATCATATATGTAACAGATAGCTCAACCCTATGTTAAAATCGGCAGCACTTTGAAGAGAACAACCGCCAGGATCGCCACCCGTCCGCCGTAAACGAACACGAGATGGCAGTACAGTCGCTAATGCAATTCAAATGGGAATTATGACGTGACTCCTTATGTAACAACTAGGTGGCAGCATAGTAAACCTGACAAAAGTTGTTACCGTCAAAACCTATAACGCCGAGCTATCTGGGTATATATGATCTAAGGTAGTAGTCAACCGGTTTGGGTTGATAATACGCCTAAGGTCGTAGCTCTGGATCTTAGAGATCCCCCCTCGCATTCATACATACAGACTGCTTATGTTAGGCCTCCTTTAGTCTATTAAATTTGTAAAGTAATCAATGCAGGCATGTCCAGCGCGGGAATTTCTAGCTTTTAAACGAGGTGCAACAGTGACGTAGAATATCTTTTAAGCGTGTGCCTGCATGCGATTCTGAGATTTTACGTCACTGTTACACCTCGTTTAAAGGATAGAATTTCCCGCGTTGAACATGCCTGAATTAATGGAACTTACTATATTTTTAAACCTATTGAATTTCTCCTTTAAGTCACAGATAACTTTTGTATATACATATTTCAATTACGTCTCTATGTTAGTAGGCTTATACATATTTTTTTAATTACAGACACGAAGCAAGACTACTGCAACTTTATGCCGAGGAATGCCTACACCTAACTGCGTCATAAAATGACTCTATGGTAATTTCTGCGCAACGTTTCAGAACGCCATCAGGTAAACATTATACATTTCTTAAAGTAAGAAAAGTTTGTTTTCTGATAATTTTGTGTTCTTAAAATACATAGTCTGCTCTGGTAGAGTCGTTACCATTTTTTAACCTGATAACCGTGAATATGTGTTGTCTTCAGTGTTATCAGATTGAAGTTCGCCGAGGTCGATATTTATTTAAGCAGTGGTTCCCAAAGTGTGGGTCGCGACCCCCGGGTGTAAAGAGCTGAGAGGGGTCGCGAGATGATTTACAAAATAATACAAAAAAGTTTCATTAACATACATTTAGTTTATATTTAGAAAGATAAACATAAACAACGTTGAACATAGGAGTTAAAAATGTTACAGTAGTTATAAATTTAAAAATAATTACCGGTAGCCTAATGTAATTAATGCGTCTGTTTTCCACAAAGCAACTTCTCAAATATGGACTCCATATCCCATACATAGAATGATAATTATCATTTTCAGATTCAAGGAAATTTCTCGCTTTTGTTTTGATGATAATCATAGATAAGAAATTTATTTTGAATAAATATGAGGTTGAAAATATTACAAAAAATGTAATAATTTTGTATTGGAGTCTTCTCATCCAAAATTGGTGTACGCTCTTCGAAAAAATTCTAGTTTGAACTTTCCAACAGCGGGCACATATTTTTATAAGTTTTTTTCCTTCATATCTTCTGGAATTTCAGCCAACTTTATTTTATTTATTTATTTATTTATTTATTTATTTATTTATTTATTTATTTATTTATTTATTTATTTATTTATTTATTTATTTATTTATTTATTTATTTATTTATTTATTTATTTATTTATTTATTTATTTATTTATTTAAATAGCTAGCTAATGAGTACAAATTAAAATTATAAAACAAAAATGTTTCTAGCCACTTCCGTAAGAGCCAGGCTCGTGTACGGTGTGGTCTTAGCCAATAATATAACATAAAATGTACAAAGACAGTTTACTAAATACAGTAAGTAATTTAATTCAAACCAATAAATAACACACAAGAGCAAAAAAAGGAAGAAAGAGGAAAAGAGAGAAAAAACACATTTAATATAAATTGACAATCAGACAGAAGCCAGTGATATTCAATAAAAACATGAATATAGTCGACAGAAGTAAAGGGTAAAAAAATACACACATTTGTTAATATTATATACCATGAATAATTTTATAAAATTCTTTTATAAAAGCTTCAATTTTAAAATATTTCAAATTTGGAAAATGATTTGTAATTTTATTATAAAGTCCTGGGCCGAAACTGGCACCATGTTTAAGAGCTGCACTTGTATGACATTTAGGCACGCTTTTACAGTATCACAAAGACAATTTTTCAAACCCACAGCCTTGAAATGTGACTCGAGTTGCAAACGCTCTATTGAAGGATGGCGGTTTTGTTCAGCTTGCCGCGACTCTTGAGCTTCGGTTCTTTTCGCAAGCGTCTTAGAAAGGTAAGGGTTACAGAATATTCAGCATTGATAGGAACATCATGTTCCATGAAATAAACCACGAAAATTCCTTCTGCATCTTAAACTGATTTCTAGGCTCGACATTTTTGCAGTAGGAGAAGGAAAAGTTTCCATAGTTTTGTCTGATTTTTTGTATCAGGGCGAAGTGATGAATCCACGTTTCATAATACCGGTAACATACACTTTGTCTCTCATTTCTCTTATGATTGGACTATTTCAAGGCAACACTTCACTCATCTCCACTTCTGATGAACATTCAATGCTTTAGGGCAGGGATTTCATCTGGATTAGAGTAATATAATCTTTTTTCCGCCGTGTACTTTGTCTTCTGTGTGACATGGAAGGTGAACTACTTATAGCACCATGCGATGTTGATGATAAATGTAGGCTAGCAGTGATGGAATGGCGGTGGGGAAAACAGGAGTAACCCGCGAAAACCCACCACCAAGCACAGTCTTTTTCACCGTGGAAAACTGATTTTGACCGCGTAAGACCTCAGATTAGCGTACTTTGATTTGTTTAGCAATTTGAAAATATTAACATATGCCAGATCTTTATATTGGCTATTTCCAAATACATGTCGTTTAAGAAATACACAATTTCCTCTTATAATTCAGGCCTTACTATCATTATTTATAATCCAAAAGGATTTTCATGCAATAGAAAATCATTTTCGTCCTCCAACTATGGAGTTTCTATGTGCTATTAATAGTTATTTAACATACGAATTGAAATCCTGGGCCAGCGAAATATATTTCAAACATAGACGACAATTATCGGTTCTTAAAATTTATTGTTATATGGAAATATTATATTACTGCACCTTTTCCTTCATAAAAACAGAAATTATTTTCCTCGTGTCAAAAAACCGACAAAATATTTTCCATGGCTAACTCACCTTACAGCTCCATAACATTTATGGCAAATCTGGCATTCTTCCTCCATCATGGCTAGTGCGTCTGGCTGCGAAACCAGATGGCCCGGGTTCGATTCACGATCGCGGCAAGTTACCTGGTTAAGGTTCAACCCAATATGAGCAAATGCTGGGTAACTTTCGGTGCTGGACCACGGACTCATTGCACCGGCATTATCACCTTCACCTCATTCAGATGCTAAATAACCTAAGATATTGATAAAGCGTCGTAAAATAACCAACTCCTCTATCATGCAAGAGTTTTCCAAATTGCCGATGTTTTAATGACTTCGATTTTATTTGGTTTATGATGTCAACAACCAACTTCATAACATTTTTCATATTTATTTGTTGTTTTGCTCCGTAGTGCTTCTTGGTGAATTATAATGGATGAAAGTTATATCATTATAAATGTTTAATTGTGAAATGACAGAAAACAAAGTTATAAGTTTTAACATAATTATAATAATAATTAATAAATCTTTTACAATGTTAGATATTCTGGCCGAAATTCACGTCTCAGTGGATATTTTTCAGGCGTGATTATATGTGTACAATTGTAAAATCAAAAAGGACTCATATTACAGATGAACATTTCATTTCACAGTTAAAATTAGCCACATGTAATTTTACGCTTGACTTTAACGGCACTTCTAACAAGCATATCAATGTTGGAAAAAAATGTCCATCGGCAATGAAGACTGGATAATGGTGTGTTTGTTCTCTAGTCACAATTAAACATATTTTCAATATATCAGGGTGTGGGTATTTTTCCCTCTTTCTATATAGAACAGTGAGAATTAAATATTAATCAGAAATGCAATTCGTTTGGTGATTTATTTTGAGTATAAATTTCGACCGCGAATAAAATTGTTTCAGTTTGAAAATAAATAGAGGAGTAATAGTGCGAGAGATTAAAAACTCCTTTGAACTGGAATGGTACTTAGATGTGTACGACGAGAATCATGCATGACGTTGTACTATAAATGAAGGAAAGTACGATCACTGATGGCAGTAACAGGAATAGAACTCAGACCCCTGTTGTGAGAGATTCGATGAACTGATTCTATTGTGTACCGCTTTTCTGCGTACCAGATGAGAAATTACTTCGCTTTCTGAATTTGCTTGTTGTATAGTTCCACTAATTTTGGCTTTTATCCTCGTATCTCTTTTCAAATATGTCTTTTTTCCCACCCTTTTTTGTTAAATTTGTTTATACATGCTTTAACATCTATGGTCATTTCGTGTATGTAGGATCTTTGGATTTATCACAGGCCGTTGTCTGTTGTTTAGTTTCAGTTTCTATTGTCATGCGTTACAGATGACTTGTGTTCATGAAACTGATTTAGATTTTGTTTCAATGATTATTATATTGCTTAAGGCGGTAATGAATCATGGTATATACATTTCCAATCCGGCGTGTACGTATTTTTGTGACTGATGATAACCTTGAATGTCTCAGTCAGCCGATCTCGGGATTTGAACCCCGGACTTCAAACATAACCTTACCGTTCGTTATACTAAACGGTGCTATTTTATTTGTTTCATAAGCTTAATAATCCGTAACATTGAATAAAAGAAGTGAATTTCATTAAAATTAGTCATTACGAAGGATTTTAATGGGTCACACGCAGAGATCGCGGGGTATTACGTTAGGAGGTGTCTTATATTTTAAAGGAAACTAGTCTTCTTCTTCTTCTTCTTCTTCTTCTCCCACTCCACGATGTAGTTACTTTGCTTGGCTTGGCTTTAGGAGGACTGGACCCGAGACGGATCCATTATTGTGCGCCCTATACTATATGTGATGATTTCCCAAGTCCTACAGGTGGCCAGGGTGTCATTGTGAATCCGACGCTTACAGGTGGGCCATCGTGCCACAGCACCTGATAGATCTAGGGCCCATTTTGCGTCCGAGTAGCCTGATAAGCCACAGGGACCCGTAGCCCTACCCCCTTCCTGATAAGCGACGATGACAGGCCATCCTGCCTCAGGTTCCATTCACACACGAGCAACGTGATAAGTAGGAACTGTATTTTTGGTTATGGCGATACGCACGAAATTTTCTCCAATTACTTTCTTTGTTGAATAACTGTTCTCGGGTTCTCAGCCAAGTGAGTTGGAGATTTGCTTCCAAGCTTTCGATGGCTAGATCTGTCATCTTCTTCAGGGAAGCCATCGAAAGCTTGGAAGCAAATCTCTAACTCACCTGGGTGAGAACCCGAGAAGAGTTATTCTACATCAAACGCCGGAAAAGCCTCAAGTCATACTTTCTTTATTATATTTACCCTCCTAGATACCTAAAATACCATATTTAAGCAAAAAAAAAAAACTCGCGAAATAACTCTAAATTTGGAGTATTGTGTGCGAAATCTGTCAGTAACCTCGAAATATACCGTCCTCTATCGCAAAAACTACGCAATATGCACCAAAATTTTATTCAGTATTGTTAAAAGAACATGTTTGTGATTTTTGTTTCAGTAAATTTGCCAGTAACTTGGTAGCGCCAACATTTCTGTATTTTCTCTATGTGTACACTCACTTTTACTACATCTATGACTAACGAAAAATATAGATTTTTGTAGTCGAAAGCGGAAAAAAGGCTGAAGAATTTTGTATGTAACATACTGCTGCAGTATGTTATGTACCGGAGGCTATATTTTGGTGCCAAAATGTTTTTTGGAGGATTAGTAGATGACCGCAATGAATTTGATGCAAATTCATATTGTTTACAGGCATACTGTTTCCCTACATCTAATGTAATCAGTGAGAGGGGGCTTTTCTACGTCCTACAAAGATACGGACTGTCGCACAGATCTTCGTGCGGACAATGTAAAAACCATGCTTAGTTTATATTTTTACGGTGCTGATAGTGTAAATGAAAAATAAAACATAAAAAATTTATGTATTAAACATAACACATGTAATTGACAACTTATTTCACGAAATATCCACGGAATTGAAAAGTTATTTCGCAAAATACCTATAGAAATAGTGGAAGATTTAACACCGAAATCACCCATTTTATTTCAACAAAAAATGCGATCCCAACTGATAAGCTCCAAGGGCCCGGAGCTCCAAGCCCTTCCTATATCATCAATTCATCATCAGAAACCCGTACTAACCCCAAGACTTCACATCTTGTTCGGCTTCGTATGTATTTCCATCGTTTGCTATAGTCTGGGTCAGCTTACTTCATATCCCAAGGGTGAAACCTAATCATTTTCCCCCCATTACTACATACCTATGCTAGAGGATTGTGGTGATTTTCTAGTTTGCAGGTTGAATTTTCTTTTGCCAACTTCGTTTCGAATTTCGATACTGACAAATACTACAAATGGTAGTGATTTTGTAACTGGTATGTTGGCAGCTGAGACAAATATCGACAATATTTGTCGGTACTGGAGTTCCATGAAATTAAAATTGTACTAGATTTCTGAGCCTGTTACTGGAAGCTAGTGAAATTTGAATATACTAATAATTAATTAATATCAGTATTAATATTAATACATAATAGTTATTTTATGTGTTGCGTCGTGGTTATAATTCAACACTATAGTCAGGTAAGTTTTCGGAGTTAGTACAATAATTTCATGTGGTCAAACAAAATATATTTTTAGGTTAGGTCTCGTGAGGTAATTGTTTAGTCAAACCAATGAATTTCGTATTGCCACACAAAATACTTGACATGTTGATCTCTTTCCCGTATAATTTGCCTACGAAAATATGTTACAAATTATTAGAATAACCTTCCAACATAAAATACGGTAAGTAGATAGATAGACGGATTTATTGAGTAATATTACATATACAAATTTTATATTATCATAATTTTGTCTAAAATCGAATGCACGGGTCTTCTGACCGTACGTGCTTTGTACTTGAAACAAGTCCTCCTTTGTAGGTTCACCCCACCTATGATTACATCCAAATACTCTCTAAAAGAACACGCATATTAAAATGGAAATGGCACAATAAAACATCTTATATAATATATCCTAACCTAAAAGACCTAGAACTATACAGTTGGGTGGATACTATTATCCCTTCCTCAGTTCGCGTCGCAAACTTCAACAGCTGTAGTTCTAATCTTTCTCGCCTTCAAGAGGAACAATCCAGTCTTTTGTTCCCATTCTCTATCCCCCATGTGGTCAAGACATGCAAGCGAACTCCTATTCTGACTTAGCATCGAGGGTGGTAAATGTTTTCTCAGTCATTTAATATGTAGGATCGTGTGATATCTGGTAACAGTTGGTGACACTGACAAGACTGCAATATTTGCTGTTTAGGAACTGTTCTTACGTGACCCTCACTATACGTGTTATAATAGTAACATATTTAAACAATCTACTTTTTATTCTTAGTACTCTACAACTTCACAAAATGTTGCACACACATAATAGCTATTTAAGTTTGTTCCTTCGTTCTTAATTTCTTATTTTGTACAGTTGTATTGTAAACAGTTTTTGTTGTTTCAAGAGCACGCTAATTTACAGTCACATTTACACTGCATACTATTGACTTAATATTGCCCGTTTCCTTTCCTTCTTTGTACGCTAGAGGCTTCTGCGGTCTCACGACATGTAAGAGTCTCTGTATGCATATTGTTATTAGTGGTCAAGACATACGTGAGATACATTTTTATTGGCTAGAGTCAGAAACCATAACCTACCCTAAATGCATGTAATTTATTGTTCTCATTCTCAATTAGTATGATACGAGTATGAAGAAATCCTCGTTTTATTAGAGATTTCTTAAGTCGTGATGTTATTACCATAGTAATGGTTACTATGGGAACGAAAGTATTTCCTTCAGAAAAATACAACCTAAGAATTGCGGCTATACATGTTTCTACTCTTACTAATAATAATGTACATGCATGGGCTCTTAACGACACGTTACTGTACAGAGACATCCGCAATCATAAACGAACGTTGCTTACTCATGCAGTTGTCCGCAAAGAACTGGGTAATGCGAGAAATTGTTACCCAGCAGCTTTACCAAGGGCACTGTCGTTACCTTCTACATATTATAGGCCTAAATCTAAAAGATGAAACTCCTCTAAGTTATACTTCCCTTTCAAAGAATGTCATGCTAGTATTTATCGCCCCTTAAAAATCGACCGGATTTGAAAGTTCGAATCTAATAGCAAGCATGATGGCTACTGTAACACGAAAAGAATATTTCTTCCTCATCTTCTGTTTTTTTTTTTTCCTAGGCTTGTCTCCTGTTTTCTGATGAAGTCAAGTTGCTCATTTTTTTAATCAGAGCTAAATTATCTTTCACTTTTTCATGGTATGTAAAGTGTAAAGAAATGATAATGTGATGATGCAAAAAAAATGGAAAGAGGCCGTAATGTTGCGCTGAAATACACGTTTCCAGCATGATTTCTGGAATGCCGTCTATTTGCATACAGTTATTTCTCATAAACTATTGGTCGAATGTTGTTCGTAATGAATAACTGCGAGTAAATTTGTCCGAGAAATATGCATACGAAATGTAATAATTTTAGTAAAATAATTAATAGATCTCTATTTCAAATAGCGATCTACTGCAAAAAAACATCAGACGGTTTCTTCGCATTTTTGTGTTACGTGAATTAAACTGGTAAATGAAATGAATTCACTTCATGTTAACTGAAAAATTATCTTCTGAGAGAAATTATAAGTATAAAAAAACTATTTCTACTTTTTGTTGCGAGTTCAGTCAAAGTTTTAACTCCTTCGAACAGATGAATGGATAGGATCTACATCTTTTTAAATGTCGATTTTCTTAAACATTAATCTGTTATAAATAATTATTACAATATACGCAAAGCTACTTTATATGATTTTCTACAAAATATGTACGCATCTACTTAAATTAAACAATTTGCAAATGAAATAAAATTGATCTTTGACAAATAGAATGACACAAGCGTCCTGTCGGCTGGGAGCTCATATAGGTTTCTTCCCACAGCGTCACGCTCTCGCATACCTTCCAGTATATAGTATTTGCTCCATTTAACTTTATCTGATTTGATTGGTTGATTTGATTTAATTGACTGGCTGGCTGACTGACTGACTAACTTTATTGACTGGCTGATTGGATTAATTGATTGACTGACTGATTCACTGATTGGATTCGTTGACTCATTGGAATTGGATTCACTGACTGACTGACTGGATTCATTGTGGATTCATTGACTGACTGACTAACTGACTGACTGGATTCATTGTGGATTCATTGACTGACTGACTGACTGACTGAGTGACTGACTGGATTCATTGACTGAATTCATTGACTGACTGGATTCATTGTGGATTCATTGACTGACTGACTGACTGACTGACTGACTGACTGACTGACTGACTGACTGACTGACTGACTGTGACTGGATTCATTGACTGACTGACTGGATTCATTAACTGACTGACTGTGACTGGATTCATTGACTGACTGTCTGACTGACTGGCTGGCTGACTGACTGACTGACTGAATTTATTGACTGACTGACTGGATTCATTGACTGACTGACTGGATTCATTGACTGACTGATTGAATTCATTGATTGATTGATCGATCGATTAATTTTTCGACCGTTCGATTGATTGATTTATTTATTGATCTATTGATTGATTTATTGATCTATTGATTGATTTATTGATCCATTGATTTATTGATTGACCACACATGGGAGGAATTAGTCTGAAGATATGAACTGTGTCGTGTTCGCATTGGTGGGCACGTTGAGGTCTAATTTGAGCAAAACTCCCATTCTTCTAGAATGCATTTACACATTATTTCACAATAAATACAATAGCAGTAGTCCTCATTTTGTTAGGTTTTTATTTTATGTCTTCCCAAACAGATCACTCTGTATGTTATTATATTAGTTTTATTTTATTATGATATTATTTTTATTATGCATTATGTATGCGGTTTTTTAAGTTATATTATTTTTAATTATAGTATTTTAATTATATGTATTTTAATTATATTTTTATGTCATATTATATCTTATTATATTATGGTCATTATTATTTGAAGAGTCCGCTGCAAGAATGATGGATGTCATTTGATATACATTTTTCAGGAGAAGCAATTGAAAGTTTGAAATGCTTAGCGCTCAAAGCTTAACTGTGATTTTCCGATCATTACTGGACAATGACTCAGTGTTAATGCCATATAACTCTGTATGTACATTCTATATGTCTTAAGCTATGCATTGACAGTTTTGATTCATTTTCGACAAGAAAGTGACATCCATCATTCTTGCAGTGGACTCTTCATTTATTATATATGCAGGACAAAGAGTAAGCACAAAATAGGAAAGATTGGAGAATGCTGGGTTTGCAGTGAAATTCCTGTCCTTGGGTAGAACACTACGAATGAATGAAAGAATTTATTATATTATTTATATATTTGTTATTTATTAATTATTTACTTATTTATTTATTTAAATACAACTTCACCATCGCTGAAATTTGAACTCTGGTCCGCGGTCGTCGTAAGCTAGATCTGCCAACTGAGCCTCGAGACGGCAAAGTAATAAGATACACTCTTCTTAAGGTCTCCATAATTCTTTATATTAGCAGTCAGTGGATAAAATTCATAACATTTTCGATTTATATTTAATTAACTTCAGTTAATTTTTATTTCGATTGAAGTCAATAAGTTTCTGAAGTGATCATATATAAGACTTCTATTTAGAGATATATGTATTTATTAATGTTAATTACATCTATTTCATATTACAGCAATTAGCATTTTGAGGTCTGCAACAGTCTTAAGAAGTTCTTGCATTTAAATATAAAATAGAAGTACAGTAAGTAAATCATGTTAAAAGAGTAAAACAAAACAAGGCTGCACCAAAATTCTGCAGAGTGCAATCAACCCCATGTTAGTGTCGGAGCAAAGTCGTGACACGAGATTGGAAGCTAGAGATAAAACAAAATAATAACAAAATCGGAGTGACGTCACAAAGACTGGTAAACGGAGCAGGCGGAGCAAGCCCACGTAACGAAGCCGTATGCAAGTCAATGGAAATATGACCAGTCGAAAGCTTGGAATGCAGCCGAGATTGAAGCAACTGAGAGCCATCTAGACTAGACTAGACTAGACTAGCCGCGGCAAAATACATTCTTTGGGACTTTTTTAATATGTAAAATAAGTCTGGGTACAATACTATATATTTAAAAAGAATTGTAATTAAGATGATATAGTTTTATGAACAATTCTATTCTTTATATTATTACCAATGAATGCTGAAGCAAGGAGATGCACTATCACCTTTACCTTTTAACTTTGCTCTAGAGTATGCCATTAGGGAAGTCCAAGATAACAGAGAGGGTTTGGAATTGAACGGGTTACATCAGCTGCTTGCCTATGCGGATGACGTGAATATGTTAGGAGAAAATCCACAAACGATTAGGGAAAACACGGGTATTTTACTGGAAGCAAGTAAAGAGATAGGTTTGGAAGTAAATCCCGAAAAGACAAAGTATATGATTATGTCTCGTGACCAGAATATTGTACGAAATGGAAATATAAAAATTGGAAATTTATCTTTTGAAGAGGTGGAGAAATTCAAATATCTGGGAGCAACAGTAACAAATATAAATGATACTCGGGAAGAAATTAAACACAGAATAAATATGGGAAATGCCTGTTATTATTCGGTTGAGAAACTTTTATCATCCAGTCTGCTGTCAAAAAATCTGAAAGTTAGAATTTATAAAATAGTTATATTACCGGTTGTTCTTTATGGTTGTGAAACTTGGACTCTCACTTCGAGAGAGGAACATAGGTTAAGGGTGTTTGAGAATAAGGTGCTTAGGAAAATATTTGGGGCTAAGAGGGATGAAGTTACAGGAGAATGGAGAAAGTTATACAACACAGGACTGCACGCATTGTATTCTTCATCTGACATAATTAGGAACATTAAATCCAGACGTTTGAGATGGGCAGGGCATGTAGCACGTATGGGCGAATCCAGAAATGCATATAGAGTGTTAGTTGGGAGGCCGGAGGGAAAAAGACCTTTAGGGAGGCAGAGACGTAGATGGGAAGATAATATTAAAATGGATTTGAGGGAGGTGAGATATGATGATAGAGACTGGATTAATCTTGCTCAGGATAGGGACCAATGGCGGGCTTATGTGAGGGCGGCATTGAACCTCCGGATTCCTTAAAAGCCAGTAAGTAAGTAAGTATTACCAATTAATTCTTATTTTAAAACATTTTATTCCTAAATTATTCAAAATGAAATAATTTACTACGCGCTAGTAAAAGGGCGCTTCGACCTTTTCCTCTTCTCTGAACAATAACGTGTTACGGGCATGAACCAGGTGAAGTAAAGATACTGTATAGTATAGAACCGTTTGAAATAATCCTCTTAAAATACCAAGGCAGGTGTGGTCTCTCGACGTTTTTTAATTGTTATTCGTGACGAGGATGAATTACAGATACAGAGTATATTTCTCACTCAGTAAAATAATATGGTTATAAAAAATGAAACAGTTATATTATTTTTATTGCTGTAATAATTTATTGATAGAGCACTATAATATGTTAGCTTTACAAATTAATCCATGCGGATATTGTAGACTTTGAAAACCTTTGCCTGAAGAAGTTCATAATTTAAGGCATGATTTGGTATAGGCCTATATTCGTAATAATTTTTTATTATTTTACAGAGAAAGAAGTATCTCTCTCTTGTCTCTCTTTTCATATTTGTTAGGACTATGTTAATTTTTGATAACGGGACACTTTAAGTTGATAGACCATGACGTATACAAGATTGAAAAATGTGTGGCCTCTTTTGTTCTAAATGTTTTACTATACAAATTTGAAGTCTTAACACAGCCAAGTTTTATTACGTGAATTCGAAGTCTTAACACAGTCAAGATTTTTTTTCGTGAATTCGAAGTCTTAACCACAAACAAGATACTTATTATGTGAATTCGAAGTCTTAACACAGTCAAGATATTTTTTTCGTGAATTCGAAGTCTTAACCACAAACAAGATACTTATTATGTGAATTCGAAATCTTAACACGGCAAGATATTAATAATATATTATGCGAATTCGAAGTCTTCATACAGTCAAGATATTTATTACGCGAATTCGAAGTTTTAACATAGCTAAGATAAGCCCTATTTGTTAACACAGCCAAGATATTTTTTCGTGAATTCGAAGACAAGATATTTATTATTATGCGAATTCGAAGTCTTAACACAACCAAGATGTTTTTTTCGTGAATTCGAGGTCTTAACCACAGACAAGGTACTTATTATGCGAATTCGAAATCGTAACACAGCCAAGATATTCATATATTATGCGAATTCGAAGTCTTAATACAGTCAAGATATTTTTATTACGCGAATTCGAAATTTTAACATAGCTAAGATAAGCCCTATTTGTTATGTGAACTCCAGTTTTAACACAGTCAAGATATTTGTTACATGAATTCGAAGTCTTAACACAGCCAAGATATTTTATTATGTGATTTAGAAATCTTAACACGGTCACGATGTTTATTAACCCAATTCGTAGTTTTAACAATGACAGGATATTTATGATGTGAACTTGAAGTCTTAATACAGCCAAGAGCTTTCATTTTTTGAAGATACTTTGTGGATCAAGCCCTGATTAATAGTATACTAACCTTTGTAAAGAATATATTTGGCTGTTCGCAAATTAAATTATGGGGAAACTACGAACAGATCTTAAATGTCGCCGCGCATGAGGTTATATATTGACGCCCTTTAATAATGTAATGTAATCTAAACTGATCTGTTCTAATCCTCTTGTTGTAGTGGAAGTGAAATATGAACATGTAGTCAGAGACAAATATAGTAGACTAGAGAGCGAAAATGAAACTTCTCGACCAGTGAAAAGTTGCACGAAAAATAACACGTTCGGGAAGACAGAATAAAACATAATTCTCAAATGAAAAGGAAGTCCGCTGCAAGACTAAGAGGTTTTCTTAGAATAGACATTTAATTTGTTAGTCACTCTAATCCATTTTGAAGGAAAGTTAGTGTATTGTATGAAGTTGTTTGTGTCGACATACATTTATTAATTTTATTGTTGTTTCACATTATACTTTTTATTATATAATTCATCATTTCGCCCCATATATTCGAGCCTTTGGGTCTCCCATCCTCACATTTTCTAGGATTAAGAATCAATATGGACATCTATGACGTAGGCCTCTGCTACTAATTCCACAATTTGAGACATCCGGCCGACCTCAACAGCTGACTACTAGGATCCAGAATACAAAGCAGAGGTTAACTTAAAAATTTTTCAATATGATTTGCTGAGAGAATACAAAACAATGATAAATTTAAAAATAAAATACAATTTGATTTCGAAGAAACATGAGATAAAAGTACAATGAAGAATAATGAAATGAAGTAAGTAATATTACATAGTGTTATACAAGTGATTGTGTAAAATGGATAATGAATCTCTCAATATCATTAAACAAATTTTGTTAATGTCGTCATTAGAAATTTTAAGAGAAAGGAGAATGGTTTTGGTTAACTTAAATGTAGCCCCCGTAGCGCCAAAAAGAAGTCCTTTCACTTCCCATGTATTAATATTCATTTTATATCTCTCACTGAAGTGAGGAATATATGGATTGTAAATAGACTTCTTTTCATCATTAATGTTATTGGCTTGTTGATCATCCTTCTCAAAACGGACAGTGGGGTCAAGAATGAGGCATCTTTGATTCCGGCGATCGATGGCTATAATGTCTGCTCTTCTCGTTGACCCATTCTCAGCCAAGCAGTGCACTTCTTCGTAAACCTCCCACTTTGCCTTCCGAAGAGTGGTTGCGATGGAGCTTCTCAATTTATGGTGGCAATTGTTCCTCAGTAGTTCTCCTTTAGGGCAATAACCCAAAACATGCCCAAGAGTTTCTACTTTGCTGCATTCTGGATGACGAGAGTTGTGATCTTGGAAGGAACGACCTGGCACAGATCGTATTGCTGCGATGTTTGTGGACATCTTTATGGCATTGGTCCACTCTGAGCATGATATCCCTCTTCTATTACTAATCCAAGAGTTGTTTTTCTGATCTTCACTGTAAGTCACCACTTCTTTACCTTTCTGCGGAAGACGACATCAATTATTAAACGATGTCCGCCGTAACTCAGATCTTAAACTTCGTCCTGTCATCGATTGTGCTTCTGCGTTATTGGGAATGTTTAATTGTGAAGAGCTTCTTGTTTTTCTTCAAGATTCCTGAAGAAATGGAGATGTTCGTTTTATTTTTAGAACACTTCTGGCAATGTTGTAGTGTTGGAAGTGTACTTCCCATTCAGCATTAAATAAACCAAGGCCACGAAGATTCTTCGGAGAATATAGCATGTCATTCGGACAATCGTGTGGTAAACCCACAGTTTCCTTAGCATCTGTCCGGATAATTTTATCAATACCAAAATTTTTGGAATCTTATTCAATGGTGTACTTCGAGCGAATAAACTATCTTAGGCCATATATACTGATTCATAATATTCAACTTCTCTCTCTTTTTTTAAATTCGCATTATTCTTAGAATAAATAGCCGAAGTTGTAATTGAATTTTAGCCATGAAGTTGTGAAACACAAAAGCGTGCACATGTAAACAATGTTGTCTGAAACATGTTTCTCTTATCGGAATCAATTAAAACGAATGCAGTAGTCTGTTTTGAGTGGAATGATGTCCGTGTTATTCGATTCTTATGACGTGAAACAGCGTTGTGTTTAAAATACGGCAGTACTGACTGCCCTGTCTTTCCGGAACTATAATTACAGTGATTTTTAATAATCCGTGAGTTCCTAAAATTCAGTTCGTGACCACTGTGAAATAACTGTTGTCCAGTAGGCAGCCAATTCCAGTAATGTATTATGGGGGGAACCAGTCTTGAAGCTGAATCAACCAAATCTTGTTCTGTCTTGAAATATGTGTGTGGAATAGAGGTTAATTGTGCTACTGTCACGAAACACTAACGCAATTCTTGCTGTCGGTTACTACTCTATATCATTCATCTAAATCTTGAACTAGCATATGAATGTCCGGTGTGACTCATAAGTCTCACAAATGAGGATAAAATGTGCCTAAGGGTTCAATTCATGAGAGTAGAATACAATTATATGGGGAATAACTTATAAAAGAATCTGTGCCGGTAAATTAAATATTTTTATATTTCACATAGAAATTACACAGTTAATTAGTTCATACACGGAAAGTGACTTTTTTTTTATTTCTACATAGACTCCTACATTTTTAGCACCTCTATTGGGACACCAATGTATTGTAGAGGTTAGAGAGCAAAACATTTTATTTCGAAGCTGCGCTCGGGCATAGGTTCGAATTCTGCTTGATCTGGTTGATTACCTTGTCGGGTTTCTTCCGAAGTTTTTCTCAACCATACGTATCAGGTAATCCCAAGGTCAGTTCTCGAAATTATTTTGTCAAAATGCATAGTCCTTATGACACCACGGGATCTACAGAAACGTCGCCTCGCAAAATGCGCATGTCAAGGGCGTTTGTTGGATGTTGCATGCCTGCAGTTCATCTCAGTTTGTTGTGACCTTTTGAAGAGATTACTCATTCGTGCGTAATGTAGTGAAAGCTGTTGTATATTTCCAGTTATTTGGAGACACTGAGGAATTATTTATTCTTGGGTAGTATAGCACAAACTATTATGTTATTTCTAAATGTTTGAAAGTGTTTATTTATTCGTGCATAGTGTAGTGCAAGCTATTGTGTCTTTTCTAATTTCTTGAGAATGGTGTATAGTATATTGCAGAAATTTTTTCCACTTCTGAGTTATGCAAAAGTTGAAGAAAATTCCAGACAAGTAATTTCGAACATTTCTCAAGAAGATGATATACTTCGTTCCATAATGTTTGACAGGCGACGTAAACTTCCTTCTCTCTCCCTCTCTCTGCCGACAATAATTACGTCGCCTGTCAAACATTATAGAACTAGTTATAGTAGAGTTTTAAAGAACAATCTTCGGAGGTGTTAAAAATGTACTGAAGCAGAAGGATATTTAAACATTTCTTGGCACAGATTACATACACTTATATTAATTTTTAAGAAGTTTATAAACACGTTTCCCTCTAAACAGATTTTAGAAACTGAAGCTACACCGTAGAAACAACACTATTTTACTGGTCGTGCGATGTGTCTTCTAATTTTGACAAGCTTAGACCGTTAAGAGTACCTCCTATGAAGGGAGGCAACTGTTTTACCTGGTTTCGAACTTCAGATCCAGGGATACCTCATAGTACGAGTACTAGTTTTTCCATTAAGATAACTTTATAGATTATAGGAAGCGGAGAAATAACGGAATAATGGGAGGGTGAAACTTGTTCCAACACTATCTTTTTTCACCACAAATTTTACTTGAACGCGCCGGAATTTGAAATCGAGTCTTCTGAGTGGAAAGTCGGCACTCCCTGATTTCGACTGAACCTTTATGTACCGTCGCGAGGGGTGACTTTGTGCCATTCGCAAAAAACGTATGGAAGTATTCTTTAAGACGTGACAAGGTTTTGAAGTCTACTTCTTTACGTTTAGTAGTCTTTAAAACCTTGTGACGCTTTTAAAGTCTACGTCCTTACGTTTTTTTATGAAATGCGCGAATGGCACAAAGTCACCCCGCGCGATGGTAACAAAGTTAATGGATGTCACATGACTGATAGCTTGAGAAGTGCCGAGGTTCTGCTTTGAACTATTTAAAAGTGTATTCTCAGGAGAAACTGCTCTTTGGGTACAAAGGTACCCAATTTCTTAAATTTTACTTCAAAAAGGTGCAGTTGTTTGGAATAGGTGAACAAAACGGATCTAATAGAACAGCGTAACTTCTGTGGATAGAATTACTTTACATATTTCTTTAGCTGCTGATTTTGCACTCATGCCTTTTTTTCCCAGAAGAAACGCAGAGGCACACGAATTTCGATTTTGTTGTCACACATTTACAATGACTATTTCGTTTATATGACGTCATTCCATTTTCGGCCAATGTAGTGTAATGAAATTTTTGATTTCAACCAATCACATTCATACATCGCGATAATTTCTGCAGCTCGATTTATTACTATCAATTTATCGCATGGTCGTTCTTTTGTTTAGTCAATGTCGCCAACTGTTTCCACCTAAATAGATTAGCATGAATCCATTGTACTAAATAAAGTGCGAAATCTTACTTCCAGATCTACATCTTCATCTTCTAATTTCATGTCCATTACATCTAAAGAAACTGGGACTCCTTCATAACAATTGTTCATTTAATTAATGTATTAATCATTTTATTTGTAATTATAATTATACTATAAAATGTTTAAATTAAATTATGATTTCAGAAGATAATAAAAACGTATTTCTGTTATAATAACAAGAGAAAAGCGCAGTACATATAATTAACATTTTCAAACCTGTATTTCGCTTTTCTCAATTGGCATTGCTGAATAACATTCAATTTCTTTATTACACTAATCGTTATTCATCTATTTCGACTTCACAATGTCTGAATAGGTTAATTATTCATAAATATACAATTATTAACATTTTGTGAGCGAATTTTAGGGATATATTATTTATATATTTATTTTATTCACGAAATAGTCCTAATAAATGTCACTCGAGGACCTGTTTTCGGATAGTTGATTAAACACAACAACAACATTAGCATGATAATAAGCTGTACAGTATAATTGATTTGTTTAATTCTCTATTAAATCCAGAAAACATTTGAAAATTCTATCAAAATGTCCATTTCGTAAAAAATTGACTTACTGCCTTTTACCAATGAACGATTCAAAACATATTATCGCCCGTTGCTTAGCAACTCAAAGTCAAATGAGTAAAACACTTATAGGAAAAGCTTTTGAGACCTGGAACTATGAAGTTAGTCCAGTTGGTTTTGATTGTATATTGCCAGCTGAAATGTTAAATTAATGATCAGTAGTTAATTTTCTGCTGCCATACATTCGTATACTTTCAATTCTCTGACTTCGTATCGGAAGGATCGCGTGAATCAAGTCGGATACGAGAAGTATGGCAGGCCTCCTACTAACAAAGGCAGCCGGTCTCCTTTCATGAGGATTGCCTGATAAAACTTTTCTTTTTGTTTCGAGGTTAATGCGCGGAGCTCGACAACTAATGCCCCTTCACACCTGCATGGCTTGATGCTCTTTAACATATGGGCTATCATTGATTTACAAGATTTCACTCTGTCTTACTGTAGCAGTAGGGATGCTACCTTTTATCTTGAGGAAATACTTCTTGGTACCGTACTCATTTCTGTTAGAGACTGAGTGAAATCCAGACTCATAATGCCTACAATCGAACTCGCGTTCTTCCAGCTTGCAGCTCAGTATCTCAACCGCTATGCTACAGCACTCTCCCATAAGTATGAAGTGTACCTATAGTTTTCATAACACACATTTAGTTTAAAATCAATACTTGTCTTAAAATTTTCAGCCTTGATTTTCGTTCTTTTGTTTTGCTTCATTTCTTCTTTATCTTCTTTTATATTTCTATCTTAAAAATTTCACTCTGACCAGTGTCTGATTTTATCATATTCTGAGAAAATTACCTTACTTAAATACTACATTAGAACTACATATTTGGTGAGGTGATTGAGAAGGAATAGTAGCCAAAATATTTTAGGGGGTGGTAGTAGGGACTATTCTGAATAAAAATATTCATTAAACACGTATCCAGTTTTCTGTGGGTATGGAGATACAGCTATTTGTCACGCGTAAAAAGCGTTACCTTTGGCAAGAAGGAAAGACATATTACGTAATGATTACATTTATTGCGTATTTACATGGTATCAATACATTTCAGCAGTTCAGTGCACTTTTCCGTAAGTGTTGCTCTTCTGAGGTCGTCTTGTTATTTTATGACAGCAGCATTATTCATAATGCGAACAACGAATTCGTGTCTGGTATTTATTTTGTTTTTGCACACTTCACCTTTCACCTACACTAATAGACAAAAATCCAAAAGAATAGGGTCTGGAGACCTAGGTAGCCAATGTGGCGACCACCGCGGCCGAGCCATCGTTCGGGAAATATGAGATTTAGATTATGTGTCATCTGACGGCTAAAATGTACAGGGGCTCCGTCATGCTGGAAGAACATGCTCGTCCTTGTAGCCAAGGGAACTACATACAGCTGTTCCTCTACATCCATTATTCTGCCATCAGACGATCCCAAGAGGGCGACACGTACTATTCCTCTGTACGTAGTCATTTGTCGTTCCTTCATATCATTTGTAAGTTTTGCTACGTGTAACATTCAAACAGCTGTATCTCCACGATCATCGCAAAATTTGGAACGTGTTTATATGAACTTTTGTTGCTGAGAATACTGTACACTACCACCACCTAAAAGATTTACTTCTCCTCCTTAATAATTCTGTATGAGAGGGATCATTTGACATGAGATGATCATAACACCACGTCTTCACATAATGGACACAGTACATTTCACTCACATTGAACAGAGTTTGCTTTACCTGTTGTATAATTTACAGTTAGTTCCTATTCCTTATAATTAATTTATATTTATCATCAAATAAATTTGAATCTTCTTTTTTCGTGTATGACTCACTTATAATTTGATACAATAATTGTATATGTTTATTATAGGTCTATTACATTCCAAACACAACATTGATTTGGAAATTTAACGGACAACATGTTTTTTATGCTTTTACGTTATATTTATATTTCATTATCATTACATACTAGTATTTCAATTATCTGGATAATAATTGAATTGATTGCCTGCTTGCGACTTTTAGAACCCAGAGGTTCATTGCCGCCCTCACATAAGCCCGCCATCGGTTCCTATCCTGAGCAAGATTAATCCAGTCTCTACCATCATATCCCACCTCCCTCAAATCCGTTTTAATATTATCCTCCCATCTACGTTCGCCCTCACCAAAGGTCTTTTTCCCTCCGGCTTTTCAACTAACACTCTATAATATGCATTTCTGGATTCACCCACACGTGCTACACGCCCTGCTCATCTCAAACGTCTGGATTTAACGTTCCTAATTATGTCAGGTGAAGAATACAATGCATGCAGTTCTGCGGTGTGGAACTTTCTCCATTCTTCTGTGACTTCATCCCTCTTAATCTCAAATATTTCCTAAGCACCTTATTCTCAAACACCCTCAACATCTGTTCCTCCCTCAAAGTGAGAGTCCAAGTTTCACAACCATGCAGAACAACAGGTAATATAACTGTTTTACAAATTCTAACCTTCAGCTTTTTTGAGAGCAGATTGAATGTCAAAACTTGCAACCGAATAATAACAGCATTTCCCATATGTATTCTGCGTTTAATTTCCTCCCGAGCGACATTTATATTTGTCACTGTTGCTCCAAGATATTTGAATTTTTCCACCTCTTCAAATGATAAATTTCCAGTTTGTATATTTCCATTTCGTACTATGTTCTGATCACGAGACATAATCATATACTTCGTATTTTCGGAATTTATTTCCAAACCTATCTCTTTACTTGCTTCAAGTAAAATTCCCGTGTTTTCCAATAATAGCTTGTGGATTTTCTCCTCACGTTATCCGCATAGACAATCAGCTGATGTAACCGGTTCAATTCCAAACCCTCTCTGTGATCCTGGACTTTTCTAATGGCATATTTTAGAGCAGACCTGCAGAACTGTAGCTCCTGAAAGCGACTGCTTTACTCCCCTTTCTTACCCCACCCACCTTTTCTACCAGTGCGGTCATGACGTTCTAGTTACGCTCGGCTGCATCAACATTCATTCTCGCGGCGGCAAGTATACAATACGCCAGCCGTGGCGAAAAGGAAAATTGTGCACCGAGCCACTGTGTAAGCTGCAACGTGCATAGCACCTATGGAGGGAGGCGGACAACCGAAGAGGAAGTTAATGTTTAGGACGTGTAACGAAGAAAGAAATGAACAAGAAAACATAGGACACATTATCACAACCTAAAATTAACTGTCTTCAGAATGTCTCTGCGACAAAGTTTCAAAATCAGGAATTATGTCACTTACTGCCAATCGTAGTTGATCACGAAGGTATTTGTCTGTCAGTCGTGATCTAAATTTGATTTTTACTATTTTCATTGTTGAAAATAATTTTTCACAAACGTAAGTTACAGCGAACATGGCTTCAACAGAGCAAGCGAAAGAACGAAGCTTCAAATATTTATTTTTTTTCCAAAGATTTGAAAAGTTCAATATCTGTCAAGTCCTTACATCTAGCTTTCATTTAACGTCACATTGTAAATCTGTGAGTTTAAATTAAAAATCTAACCGCATTATTCGTACATCTGCTATAAAAGAATCGACGTACAGAGATGATAATGATAATAATAATAATAATAATAATAATAATAATAATAATAATAATAATAATAATAACAATAACACTTAACCTTTTAATGTTTCATCAGTAACATGTAGTAACTTATAATGCCGTTTTATGTTATACAACCGTTTTCCTAGTAATATTTGTCAACAAATCATACATTTAATATTTTCATCATATTGTAAGCAAAAGACTGCATCCTCCCATCCTACTTGAAACTTTCGTTTTTTATAGAGATACATGGTTTCGAGAGAGATATTGCGACGATACGCCACTCGCAGGTCCGAGACAAATACAAATAGAACGGAGTTTGACTCCAGTGAGTGAGAGGGTGGGAGTTGTAGATAGGAAGCGAGAGAAAAGCACTGCGAGCCACAATGTGCTCGTGAGTCGCATTTTCGCCGCGGCTGCAATACGCTATCAAGAATTACAAATGAACAGTAATAAAATCCTTAGGAACATACCTTTAGAAAGTAAGAGAAAAATGAATGAGGGAAATAAATTAATTAAAAGACATCTAAAATACATTTTAAAATGTTTGTATGCATATAATGTAAGAAGGTGTACCTATGTACAGTATATATCGTCCTATTGCTAGTAAAGCCGATTAAATCCACTTTTTGTGTAAAATAAATTGTGTACAGTCCCCGACTTGTCTTTCCGTGCTCTGTATTCTACTAAAATGAAATGAATCCGAAATGTTGCATGCAGGCAACAAACCAATTACTCTATTTGAAGAATTTATTATGATTGTTCGTGCATTAATAAAGTTTTAATTCCTGTTTTTACAAAACTTGCATTACTGGTCTTAACTGGTTTTTACTAATAATATGACGATAAATAAATTGTACGTTGATAAGTGAGTGATAGCTATATGACCGGATGTCAATGCTGTCATTCAACATTGTAACGCACCCCAGCCAAATAAATAAATAAGCAAGAAAGTAAGTAAATAAGTAAATAAAAATAAGTAAATAAGTAAAAAGTAAATAAATAATTAAGTAAGTAAATAAGTAGGCCTAAATAAATAAGTAAATATGTAAACAAGAAACTAAGTAAATAAGTAAGTAAATAACCAAACAAACAAACAAGCAAATAATATGCGTACTGCAGTTTAAAGAGAACTGGAACATGGCAAAATCTAAACCCGTGAAGGAATACTACTTCCAAACGAAATGGGATTATGATTATTTTGTTGTTGAAGACGAAAGAACTGCTTGTTTTCTGTGTCCCATCCAATTTATTCCTACTTGTCATTTCAGTATTAAACCACATTTCAACAAAGTCCATATTAAGAATTATGGAATGCACAAACTTTCGGGTAAGTTCATTATTACGAACTGTATATTATTTATTTATATACTGTAAAATTAAGGACGTCACTCGTTGTTTTCATTTTGAATTGAAATTAATAGTGATTTTCAAGGTTCATTATTTAAATGCTATAAATTTATGTTTCCGTATGTGATGATAGGAAGAAAGTTTTCGAAAATCTGAAACAGGTTAGATGCAAAGAAAACTCAAAGAAACTACCGACAGGAAATCTAGCATAATTGTAAACCTTGAAACGAGATAACGCATTATAAAAACAATGATTTTTTTTTAATTACATGTCGTCACTGATGGACCTTTGACTACCAGAGTATGTAAATAACTCTACGCGGAAGTCGATCATCCTCAATAGAAGTGGAGTGAGGCTGACGTCATATTTCCCCTACTTACGAGTTCTGCAGGCCTATTCTAGAGCAAAGTTAAAAAGTAAAGGTGACAGTGCATCTCCTTGATAATTGAATTACTTAGTTATAAAATGAAATAAATAACTTCTATAATCGGAAAAGATCCTTCAATTGGTACCGTTACATAGTCCTGTATCTGTTACTTGTGCATCACCCTATAACAGCCGGCTCGGTAGAAATGAAGTGTGGCAGCGGGCATGCCGTTCCAGCGGTGATAATAGCGAGCTACAAGGCATGTTGTGTCTCTATAAGGCGGAACAACAAAGCCACTCTACTTGCAGCCTCGACATTTCCCTTAACAATCGTGTTTGCACATATCGTTCATAGGCAATAAACGGTGTCATAAAGTGACGCATATTTTCTAATACGTTTTATGCAGTAACTGAAATAATTTATTTACATACAATGGAGACACGGCATTATAAAAAAAATAGTGATGGACACATTGAGATAAAGGATATTGTATGACATGTTCATGTAATAGTTTGAGATAAATAGCATAGGATTTGTGATCCATCATACTGGTAATGTTTGTCAAACCGGTAACTGATTATGGCTGATGCGAAATCGGCTGAAGTAGTTGCTATGTAAATTAAATTATATCCATAACCTTGCGAATTCTGAATGAGTCAGTAGAGCAAGTGGACAGCTTCATATACTTGAGATGTACTATAAGCAGTAATATGAGCTACAGCCAGGAAGTCAAAAGAAGGACAGCAATGGCAAAGGAAGCTTTCAACAGAAAAAGGAGCACCTTCTGCGGACCTCTGGAGTGGGATTGTATGGGACACAAACATGGATATTACGACGAAATGAAGAGAAACCAATAGAAGCACTTGAAATGTGGATATGGAGAAAAATGGAGTGTGTGAAATGGATAGACAGAATAAGAAACGAAGCTGTGTTGGAAAGAATGGGAGAAGGAAGAATAATCCTGAAACTGATCGGGAAGAGAAAATGGAATTGGCTGGATCACTGGCTGAGAGGAAATTGCCTTCTGAAAGGTGCACTGGAAGGAATGGTGAACGAGAGAAGATATATCTAAATGTATAGGAATGTAAAGGAAAATTTGCGGAATTGTTGGAACTTCAATGGTAGCAAATTGATTCCACAGTATAAATAATTAGTTACTTGTTTGGAGAACATTGTCATCATTCTAATTAAATACTGCACACTTACACACACCATCATTTTCAGTGAGCGAGAGTCTTCCACGCATTGAATTAAATTGGAAACGGGTAAAAATGCATTTTGATACTTTCATTAATAGTAATATATAGTTTTTGTCTAGTCAACAATCCGAAGACAGGTCTGAACCTCACAAGTGATACCAAGAAGACACTACTTATGAGGCAACTAGGCCAGGAGATAATGGGGTAGGATGGCCAGATCCTTTCCCTCTTAAATTTATTATTTATTATCTAAATTCAGTTTTAAATTGTGCACCTTTCCTTTGTAATGTGTCATTTGTGAAGAAGTTATAAATGAATGAATGTATGGATTTTATTGTTGCTAATGTGTTTGTTGTCATGGAAAAAGTTCTTAATTCAGTGCTGTTGTTTAGGTTGCTAAGGACAATGAATTAAAGACCAGTTTATATACCAGTAATGGATAAGAAATAATAATAAGGCTGGGAAGTCCGGTGGACTCCATGGTTATAGACAAAATAAACTTTATTAGTCATAAACGCATCATCCTGGCCAATTATACTATCATTGTAGGCAATTAATTCCCCTTTATATGTGAGCCCACCTCAGAATAGTATATTATACGAGTGGGATGAGTTAGAACATGACCGCAAAGAGAAAGGTGATTTAGGGTTTCTGAGTTACCACATTATGAAAAAATTCAATAGTCATCGTTATTGTAATCGCCATTTTGATCCTGTATAACAGTATTAGCTTTCATAATAGACAGAAAATGTTGGAATATGAAGATCTGTATGCCATACCACCTGAAATAACAAACTGTGAAATATGCTACATTATACATTCTACCATAAAAAAATCAAGGAAATTTTATTAAACAAGTTACATGAAATTTAAAGATTAATATGTAAGTAGACAACTGAAGAATACAGAAAATATAGTGTCGGCTTATTTTTATGAGCAGTCTAAATAATTCAAGCCATCTACTCTTCGGTCTGAATATTCAATGGTTAAATCCACTCTTATGATCAACAATAACCTGTATATTAGTAAATGCAAAAAACCTGAAGCGTAGCCATCGGCGTGGCTCAGTCGGTTAATGCGCTTGCCTGCCGGTCTGAAGTTGCGCTCGGGCGACGGTTCGATCCTCGTTTGGGCTGATTACTTGATTGGGTTTTTTCCCAGGTTTTCCCCAACCGTAAGGTGAATCCCAGGAAATCTATGGCGAATTCTCGGCTTCATCTCGCCAAATACCATCTCGTTATCACCATTCTCATCGACGCTAAATAACCTAGCTGTTAATACAGCGTCTTTAATAACCAATTAAAAAAAAACTTGAAGCGTTTCAAAAGAGATGATCTGTTGGTTTCCGTCCAAAAAGTAAAAAAAAAAACAAAAAACAAAAAACAAAGAAATCAGATAATCCAATTTCTTCAAAGTGCGCCTATGGTAGATACCTATTCAGGGGCGGCTTTATCACAACACAAGATAGAAAATGAGAATTCATATTTTCCGCGCAAAACCAGACATAAATAAGATAAGCTTATAATTACTTGCAAATTCTACCGTCAACATTATCGTTGCCGCCAACCACGTTTTAACCAATGTTTGCAACACGGATCTGTGTCAGGCACTACAGTCCATAAGAAATATAATGGGGTGCGCGCACAATGTTCATCTTCTCCCGTTCATTTCAGCATCTGAAACGTGCCAGGCATAGTTTACTGATTTCGTTTTTAAATGATTGGGTAGCTGTATACTACCCCATTTACTATCTCAATCCCTTACCTCACACTCTTGTCTGTTCTCCCGCTTTGTGCAAATCATAGTGAAAGAGATGTAGTAAATAAGTAAATAAGCAAGACATCGTTATTGTTAATAGTATATTATTATTATTATTATTATTATTATTATTATTATTATTATTATTGTACATGGCATTGTGATTTTACCTTCTTTGGTGATATCTGGTATTAGTTGGCAACACTGAAGAGACGGCCAAATTAGCCTTTTAGGAACTGCTCGTGCGTGATCCTCATTATACTGTGATGGAAGGATTTATGGAGGACACGATGGACTGCAAGAAGACTGTGGCAAATCTTATTCTTAGGGAAGTAATTTCAAGTGCAGGTAAACTTGCCTATGCCTATGGACTCTGGTACTGGTAATAATTGTATGAAGGAAGAAAATATAATGTGTGAAGAAAACATGAATATTGAAAAAATGAGATTTCATTCAATGCTGTATAGGGTGTAAATATTCTAAATTGCAATGTAATATTAATATAAGAATTTGTTTGTGTTGTATGACTGCATACACTGTTAAATTAAATTGGAAGTGTCTAACCTTATAGTATACATCAGGGGTGGGCATGACAGCGGCTCAGTCTAGTCGGCCAGAGCTGCTCTCGCTCCGCAAGGCACTTCAATTCCAAGCCAGAGCAGAACGCTTACGCAGTGGCGGACTCGCATTACAGCTACCTTCCCTACATTAATATAACAAGAGCCACTGTCATTCAGTCTGTCAGTACATAATAGTTTATAAGGATATTACATCAATCCATTGTACATTACAGAATTTATAACACTCTTATTAATTTAATGAAATAAACTTCGCTCTATGCACACACACAAATCATTACTGCAACCTCCTCACCACGGTTCTACGAGACAGGCATGTGGCTTCCACTTCCCCTACTTGCTGTGGACAGAGTTCATCTGCCAATATAATTAAACATCGCTTGATGAATTCACCTTCGTTGAATGTTTTCAATTCCTTTGCAATTTCGTGGCAAATTTTGTAGCTAATTCTCATGGCCGATTCACTAAGTGCATTATTGTCATCCTATTAATATATATAATATATAATAATATGATATGATATATGATATGATATATGATATGATATGATATGATATGATATGATATGATATGATATGATATGATATGATATGATATGATATGATATATGATATGATATGATATGATATGATATGATATGATATGATATGATATGATATGATATGATATGATATGATATGATATATGATATGATATATGATATGATATGATATATGATATGATATGATATATGATATGATATGATATATGATATGATATGATATGATATGATATATGATATGATATGATATATGATATGATATATATTATACATTATATATTATATATTATACATCATAATACTTGTATAATTTAAAATTATATTTTACTAAGTGTATAATAA
Source organism: Periplaneta americana (assembly GCF_040183065.1). Classification (NCBI taxonomy): domain Eukaryota; kingdom Metazoa; phylum Arthropoda; class Insecta; order Blattodea; family Blattidae; genus Periplaneta; species Periplaneta americana. The sequence goes on along the minus strand of NC_091125.1, from coordinate 58,939,766 downwards.
CTTACAATGCAATGCAAGTATCAAATAGATACTCTAATATAATGTACCTGAGAAACATTTTCTTTAAGTTCTATTAATTTATGGCGTTCATTACCAACATATTTGTCATATTCAGTAGCATGTTGTAAAGAATAATGTCGTTGGATATTGAACTTCTTAATCATTTGGAGTGTTTTATGACAAATTAAACACTTTACTAATCCACTGCTCTCTACATTAAAAGCATTGGGAGTAGCGGGCCGCTTTACTGTATGAGCGGAAGCTCCGTCTTCAAAGTTCGCCTTCATACTGCAGAGTCACCACTGCACCGACACTGAATGACGTACAGTATGCATACGTCACACCGCTCGCGAGACCCGCTCTTTAAAGCACACAGCGCTCATTTCTCAGAATCACGTAATGTGCCGAGCCCTGGTGTACATAGTGGCGTGCATTTTGTTTTGTATCAACATAGCAATGTGCTTTTTTCTTTGTAAGAATATAAAGAATCGCTTTTGCAATTGAAAACAGCGAAACAATGATTTCCTTTGGCAACGTTAGTAGATAAATGCAATTCCTCACGCAGCCTGGCTGTCAGTTCAGAAAAATCTTAATCGACCTTACCAGAAATTATTACCAATCGAAGAGTCAAGTCCTGCAAAATAATATATAAAGAAAGAAAATATGTAACCTTATTATAGTGCACAGGGTTTACAATAACATATATTGATGTTTCATACTACATAGCCATACAATGAGTAAACTGACTGACCTTTTAAGCCATCGTATGTAGTACTTTCATTTACAATGTGATGCAATTGCCGATACCACTGGACTCCATTTCATTAATGTTCTGTTCGACCTCCGCCATTTCCTTTACCAATCAACATCGATATACCACATTACTTTATAACAGATAGTGAAGGTGGGAAGGATAATGGATATACAGAAAATGTCTTACAAATTGTATCGTTACAGCTGTCATGCAGTGACATACGCGGCTGTTTCCACGATCTTAGAAAAGTTAACTGTAATTATTACCTTAACATGCAATTGACAAGGATGTCTATATAATAAGAAGCAAAAAGTAGGAGGGGAAGGAGAAAATGTTAATGTATTGAATAAAGTAATGTAAAAATAAATATAGGAATGGACGAGTGAATATGTGTGAAAAAAATACATGCAACATACAAACATATCTGGTATATATACGTCACCTTTCTTTTACGAAATATAGTGATAAAATCTATTTTAGGTAACCATTCCTAAACATACACCTTTTTACGCTAGCAAAGCATGTTAAAAATTGACTGTTATACGGTACCGGTAGCGTGCGAAAAAACTGACTTTCAACTGTTTGCACCTATTGTCAGTTGTTTCCCATGAGATGTCACACGGTGCCAATCGCAACTGATAAATGTTTACCGGAGGTTCATTGCCGCCCTCGCATAAGTGCGCCATCGATCCCTATCCTGAGCAAGATTACCCCAGTCTCTATTATCATATCCCGCCTTCCTCAAATGAATTTTAATATTATCCTCTCGTCTACGTCTCGGCCTCCTCAAAGATCTTTTTGCCTCCGGCTTCCCAACTAACACTCTATATGAATTTCTGGATTCGTTCATACGTGCTACATGCCTTGCCCATCTCAAACGTCTGGATTTAATGTTTCTAATTATGTCAGGTGAAGAATAAAATGCATGCAGTTCTGCGTTGTGTAACTTTCTCCGTTCTCCCGTAACTTCATCCCTCTTAGCCCCAAATATTTTCCTAAGAACCTTATTCTCAAACACCCTTAACCTCTGTTCCTCTCTCAAAGTGAGAGTCCAAGTTCCACAACTATACAGAAGTTCCGGTAATATAATTGTTTTATAAATTCTAACTTTCAGCTTTTTTGAGAGCAGATTGGATGATAAAAACTTCTCAAACGAATAATAACACGCATTTCTCATAATTATTCTGCGTTTAATTTCCTCCAGAGTATCATTTATATTTGTTACTGTTGCTCCAAGATAAGTTATTTGAATTTTTCCACCTCTTCAAAGGAGATATTCCCAATTTTTAATAATTCGGTTAAAAATTAAATGTAATTATATAACGATTTGAAATCGAATGCTTTGCCACTAAGCAATGCCACCGCTTGTTTCCAATGTGATAAAGTTTCACTATTACAATGAGGGGGAGTACAGTAGTACGGAAGTCGGGGAAATTGTTTCTATACCACGACGGATGAATGGCTGTCTAAAAGAAACGTTCACACCTGTGGAGTAACTGTTAGCGCGTCTGGCCGCGAAACCAGGTGGCCCGGGTTAGATTCCCGGTCGGGGCAAATTACCTACTGAGGTTTTTTCCGGGATTTTCCCTCAACCCAATATGAGCAAATGCTGGGTAACTTTTGGGATGGACCTCGGACTCATTTCAGCGGCATTATCTCTTTCATCTCATTCAGATGCTAAATAACCTAATATGTTGATAAGCGTCGTAAAATAACCTACTAAAAATATTTACTAACATATGTTAAAAGTTATTTATGTGGTTTGTAGAATTACTCCACTCGACCTGCGGCCTCGTTTTGCAAACATCCCTATTTACAAAATAGAATGCAACTTTTTACACTTTTATATCATAGATAATTATTTTAAGCAGCTATCAATGAAAGTAGTCTTTTATACAGTACATGATCGTGTTAAAAATAGACTATTATGAGGAAGCGAGTTGAAAGTAAGTTACTACATACTTTAAATTCTACTTAGAAATGCTATTAGCTTATGATATTTACTTGTCTTTTAATTATTCGTAACATTTAGGGGCAACTTGATCATTGAATAATTGTCAATAGAGTTGAAGATGTCCAAATTTTGGATGTTTCCTAAAAATTAACCAACATAAAGTTTCCCCAGTAGGCTACTTAAACCGGGAACAGCCTCAACTAACAAAATCTATTAGCAAGCGAAGAGTGGTCGTACATCGGCGGACGGACAGGACGGTACACGCTTTCGTATGCAGACTGATCCCTTTCCACTCTCTATCGCTTAATTTCCTCAGGACAGGCGCTCCACACTGTCGGCATATAAGCCGGCGGAACACGACAACCTAGGACTGATCTACATAGGAAGGCTCTGTATAATTTTTGTTCTAATTAATTATAAAGCCCATTTTATTAGCAACTTCATTCAAGGATTATATCAAATTATCCTATAGTGATGATAAATTTATATTGCCGATGACAACTTGATGTGTAAATACTAAAATGAGTATAGATCTATAGGCCCAATTATGGTATTACCGATATGAAATTTCAGATGATCGTATTACTTTTTCTAGCGCAGTATTAAAAAGACAAGATAATGAATCTCCGTATCTTAATCCTTCATTAGTTTTAAATGACTATGGCAGATCTTCTATTTTGACAGTATTTTTCATAATTGCCTAGTTATGCTATTTTTTTCTTAACCCAATGTCATACACCGCCCTGAAAGGAGATGAAAGCCACAACTACTGTGGCCTAAAAAATGGATTTAAAGTTATCATCGAAATTGGCAGAAAAATAATAAGTAAACATTTTATTATTTATTTTAGACCTAAACTGGTATACATGAGCGTATTTACAGCGTGATTCAGGAGTCTTTCCTTAATTAGTTCTACATAAACCTGCATTTTATATCATGCTCTCAAAATTGCTGTTTTTGTCTTGGAGATTTCAACGCAAGGTTAGGTGTGAATCTTCTATACCTCTAGGGTAATTTGTGCATTCATTACTGAAAATAGACATCTTTGAATTTTACTCGGCGACAAATAGACCTTAGCACCACTTGATATTAAACATCTTTATTTTTGTTTTAAAATTTATAATGGAATACCGGTATGTTACAGATTATGTTTTACTGTTATTATAAGGTATCAACCATTTATTTCTATCATGGGGAAGTAATTATCTCATAAAATTCTATTCAGTGTATGGGACCTGTGCCCACTCAACATCGTCATGAATTTGGGGAGCTACCTACGATACAGTAGTTAGTAAAATCCGGTTCCACGAACCAGCTATAACTGCTGGAAGGATAATCGCGTACTTGTTGGATGATCGTTCACCTCTGCTGAGGTATGTGACGATGAGTCCAACTGTCGGCTGGTGGGCCTTGGCCCTTTCTGGGCTGTCGCGCCCAGGATTAACGTAAGGTGTTTACTTATAAGTATTTAAGGTGTTAGTGTTGAAAGTACTACCAGTTTATAACACATGTTCAATAATCCTCGTGGACTTGCGGTTATCATACCGGCCACTGAAGTCAAGGTTCGCGATCGATAACATCGTTAGTGTGATTTCCTCCAGATGGAAAGTAAAGCTGTGGGTTCCGTATCGTAGATTTATGACATATATAAAATACTGCACCTGATAGAGGGCTCCAGGAAATATTGTCTGGGCCAATTGAATAACTTCTACAGTAATATTAAAAACGTTGTTGAATGAAATACTCACTACTAATATAAATACACGCTTAAATTTCTGCTTTGTTATGTAATGCATTTGTAACCTCTCTCCAACAAATTGCACCTAAACAAGGCAAAGTATTAACCCCAAGGAAATAATACTAAATATAGATTGTTCTCTCGACTTATGAATCTTAATCCAACCAGTGTTGGAATTCATGAGAGATCATCAGTGTCTGGGATTAATGGAAAACGGCGTAAAATTAGTGAAGAAAAATATGTTAAATATTCCGTGCTTCCCATATTAAAACACTCGCATTAAAACAACGTGCATTATGAAAGACTCGATCCCGTAAGCTTACGACTACCCCTGCGGTGGCTGAGCGGTCAGTCCTTCAGGCTGTCACATAGGCGTCCCGGATTTGAGTCCCGGTCAGGTGCTGGATTTTTTCATTGAAAAATCCATAGCGACACTTGTGGCGGTTACGGTCGCAGTTAGGATTTTTCTCGGATTTATTCAGCTTCCCTATGTTAGTCATCTACGAGTACATAATTCCGTTAAGATCTCCGGTCTGATGTACAGAGAAGGCCGATTCGAGCACGAGTGAGGTTTACCTGTTCATAACTCGAATAGGTCTACACAGCGAACATTAGCTCAATCAGTTGTCGTGAGTTGAGCATGCGCCAAGCTGGGGGAATACTACAATAGAACAGGGATGATTCTGTGCTGCATGATCCCTCAGATATCAAAAAAATAAATAAAAAAATCTTGCCTTACAATTAAAGGCTGCGCTCCTTAACTGACTGAACTAGTGTGTTAGGCACGCTAAAGCCTTTCGTATTTCAGATCTTATTATGGATAGGTCTATACTGTCTATACCAGGCATGCCAAAACCCTGCACATTGTGCAATAGTCTCTGTGTGATGTGCACTTTCTATTCCCCTACCTGGAGGGAGTGCATCGCCTTGGAGAGGAACGCGACTGGGCTTATACAGACCTGCAACAGCATATCAGCTTTTGTTTCAGTAACGCTGTTTCAGTACGGGTACTGATTTGGCTGTGTCTGTGAATGAGTTATGATAAATAAAGTGAGGAGTTCACAGATAACGAAGAAGAGAAGTTACGAATCATATAACATAAATGTTATAATGTTTTCCTCAGCCAACAATAATTATTTTAAAATCAAAGGTTTTCATCAGTCCATGTCGAGGTAATGACAGTTTAGATCAGATTAGTAAAGTTAATCAGTACTCTCACGGCAAAACGAACTTGACATTGGCGTTGTTTTGGAGTCTGTACTAACACAGCCATCAAAGGTTAGACGACTTACGACTTTCATTTAATAAGCTGGTAAGTGATGAGAATATAGTGACGAATACATGTAAGGCTCTTGAGGTTGTAAGGAGCGAAGAAAGCAAGTATTTGCAAGGCGGAAAAATTTTCTGGAGAAATATATGACAAATTTTCCATTTCATGTCACTATATTATGCTAATATACTTACATTAATAAATCTTTAAACCTGACATAAATAGAATATCGTCGCTTCACAGCTTGTGAACTACACTTTTAATTTCTTTCAGTAACGCTTCCAACTTGTCGATACTTGCTCTCAACATTTTCCAAGTAAACTATATGTAAATTTAAATTCTAAGCTTAATTTATATCATTTATTAATATTAATGTTAATTTATATTGGCATACAGCAAGGAAATTATTTCAGTGTAAAAACGTCACAATATCCTACTGCATGTAATTAATTGGGAGTATATTTTCTTCAACATTTGTGTACCAAGGTCCCAATAAATAATAATGCTTGACGAACAATGAAAAAGTAGGGTCTATTACTTCAAAAAAATGAGTACCTACTATGTAAAATGAAATACTTGTTCGTTTTTTGTTGTTTCGAAATTACTGCAATATTCTTTTTCTTCAAATACTATATAAAAATCATATTAATAAATTATCCTTTACAAACCACTACTTTGTGAAGTATAACTGAGTAAGCCTAAAGTTTCTTGTATTACAATTGTCAAATATAGACACTGATCTGGTTTTTTTTTCCTTCTGCTAAGTGTGTTTAGAATGTCCAAATGCCTATTTAATCCAACCCTAGAAGCGCAAAATAGATTATTGTACACCCCTCCAGCTAAGAACTGGTAAGAGCAACCCTTGAATGATGCAGTCCGCACAGACTGGCGATCCGCGCACATGACTGCACATTTAGAGTCCGATTTCTGCCATGCCTGGTCTATACTATACGGAAACGACTATGAACATGAGGGGTTTCATAACTTTGTATAAAGAAGATGCAAGTTTATTCACCCGAAATACAATATTGCATCTCCTTATCATCGTAGACTTATTTCTGCTTGCTCTTAATGGGATATCGTTAGAATTCAGCTACTATTGAGGATCTTTAAAACAAAGCTTTTGTTCTTGAAGAATGTCACAGGAAGTTCTTTCAGTTACCTGAATACTGTTACGGTCCACTGGAGTTGACAATGTACATCTGCACCAGTTGGAATCATGTTTACCCAACCTTTGCTGTCTTTTGTTTTCATTGATTAAATCTAAATATCTTCCATGGCGATCTTCTTTCCTTTCTTGTCCTTACGCTTGTAAGCTACGCTGCAGAATGCAAATGTTAGGGAATACGAGAAAGAGAAATTAATAGTGACATCACTGTCGTGCATTTTATTTTCGCTCTGATATGTCTGAGAAATATTTTTATTTAGCAGCTGCACTCGATGAACTTACTTAAGTCGTAGTCTATCTGTGATGTATCTCATTTTTTATTGTCACTTAAGAATCATGTGAGAATGCTGAAGCAACAATCTCAACATCAAATATGTGAATAGAGGTTTCCGATCACGTTACAACAGTTGCCTTTTTGGAAATCATGCTCGGTAAAAGTAAAGTAGAAATGTATACTATCTTCACTAGTGATGCAAGAAACCATGCACTCCTAATAAATGTAATTCGAATTCAATTCAAGATATAGTATATTTAGTCATATCCACGGAGCAAGTTGTTTTTCTGCTCTCTGTTTTCGCTTTTCATTCTTAACCACAACTCTGCAGTATGTCGTATGTGAAACTGTAAGACAATGGATTAAGGGGTTAGGTACAGCTTACAGCAGTAAAATTTTTGGAAATATTCAACATTTTTTTGTATCTTGTACAATAATGAAAATTGCCATGTGTAAAACAATGTCCTTCTGCTATATGAAAAAAAATATTTTTGCGATTTAAAAAAAAAATATATATATATATTTTTTTTCTAAATTCAAAATGGTGAGAGTTCACTATGCAGTATTGAAGTGTCTCCCTCATAACTCATAAATTTTTAATTTTTTCATGTTCTCTCTCTTCTGTTTTATTGCTGAAACTCGTGTTTACAATATCATGCTCTTTCAACTACATTCCTTAATAAGTAATATTGTTTTTTATTTTGTGTTAGAAGAAAAAAAAATAAAAGGGAGAGAACATGAAAAAGTTAAAAATTTAAGAGTTATGAGGGAAACGCTTCATCACTGCGCAGTGAACTGACATAATTTTGAATTTAAAAAATATGTATATAAATAATTTGTTTAACCGTAAAAATATTTTTTTTCATATTGCAGAAGGACAGTGTTTTACACATACTAATTTTCACTATTGTATAAGATACAGTAATAAGGGAAAAAAATGTTGAATATTTCCAAAATTTTACTGCTGTGAGCTGTACCTAACTCTCTTGTTTCTGACAGTGAAATCCTAATGAGTAGCAGAATAAAATAGGATTGTCTCGATCCAATTGAATAAGATAATATAAATTTAATATGCCGATTTCTAAAGTTAAAACCAAAATTGTAGCTTATTACAGAAATTGAGTAAAAATTAGGCAGCATAATTTAATAGAAAACATTGCTATTAAGGCAGACTCGGCCAATTTCGTGATACTAATGTTTTGGTGCAAAAAAAGGTTAAAATAAAAAAGAGTGTTTTTTAATGTACGTACATTATTAGGGTTCAGGAAGTTACATGTCAGCATTTTTTACCTAAAATAAATTTATACAATAATTTCAAACAAGCTACACAATAAACAAATATATATATATATATATATATATATATATATATATATATCACTCTAGAAGGATAGGTATAATTTCGTGATAGTACAAGGGTACTTTCGTGATAATCCTTAAATTCAAAATATTCAGGCATATTCACTCAAATTTTAAATTCCTCAGTCAGATTCATACCTACAAACCAAACAATTAAAGTACTCTCTGTATTGTGAAAGGTCTCGTATCTTGAAACCATTGATCACAATTGACATACTGAATCCATCTTTCACCATGCTTGTTGTCCTCTAAGGATCCGAAACAAGTCATTGAGCTTATCATGAGGCTTTTCTTTAAGCACATATCTTCTTTGTTTGGCTCCTGAATATGATGCTGTTTCGTTATCTATCTCCTTTAACTCACTTGAGAGGCTGAAAATGTCATTCTCCTTGATTGTTGCTTTGGTTCCTTCCTGGTTCTCGTCGAACTTGCCAAGAAAAAGACGAAGTTTATCTGCGGCAGTTTTCCTTTGTTTTAAACACAATCAATTGCCTCTTTCATATCACTTGTATTGTATTTCTTTTCACATTTTACCTTGCGATTATCTGCTATCTGTAACATGCACGAATTGCACAATATATCAGTAATGCTATGAATACACATACAAATATTTTACGTTTCATACATTTGATATTTCTTCCACCAGAGAATGTTGTTTTAACGTAGGAAAATTTAAAGGGGGAAAAAATTATCTCTTGTAATGAGAAAAACGCTAAGAAAATAACCTCCCCAGATAAGACTGTTACATAATCAATGAATTGATAAATTTATATTTTTCACCAAGAAGTAGACAATGTCAGTAGGTCTACTTACAATAATTGAAAACCATTTGGACCTCAAAACACAGCAAAAACCTTTTCTTTCAACAAAGGACATCGGATGGTGCATTCAAAATCTCACAACTCTTCAAGTAATTACCAAAAAAAAACTCTCACGTCACGGCAAGAGCGCAGTGAACAAAATATATAATACAGCACAACTTCTACCGTTTATACTATACCTATTATCAGAATTACATTTGTCCCTGGTATAATTTCGTGATAAATGTCAATAAAAATGTATCACGAAATTAGCCGTGTAACGAAATTAGCCGACCGAGTTTTCCCTATTACGGGTGTGCGCCTGGAAACTGGTTTCGTTTAGTAGCCGCCACCGTTCGGAAAATGACATGGACAATTAACAGCTCGCTTAGCTGTGATTCAGCTTTCAGCAGTGAAATCTCGCGACTTACATATTACGTCGGGTGTAATTTATTGGCATACAGCATAATAAGTGGTGTAAGTGTCGACTATTGGAAATATAGTGTGACTTTTCTGCACCATTTCTTTGTAATAGGCCTATACATATCACACTTGAAGTTTTGCTGTATATTATGCACTGCAATGTCACGAACTAAACTGAATTACACGAAATTGAAGTCAGCTGTACACTAAAGCTGTAAAATTGACGTCTCTTCAGCTGTATTTCTGTCCATACTACGCAAAACACAACCTTTTCACGCTCAAGCCAGGGCAAATGTACAGTAGTGGCAAAAAAAACCGGACCGACCCTTGTAGCTGATTTCAGAGCCCTGTTCACTCCAGAGTACGATAGACTGGTAACTGAGACTTTCGTGGTTCGAATCTTGCCTGGGAAGGAAACTTTTTTTTATTCCTTATTCAAATTTATTCCCAATACTTTTCGATTGCTGGTAAAATTCATGTTCTGGGAATAATAAGTTAATTAAGTAGTAAAATATCGCTGCAATCGAAAAGTATTGGGAATAAATTTGAATAAGGAGCAAAAAAAAAAGTTTCTTTCCCAGGTAGGATTCGAACCACGAAAGTCGTAGTTACCAATCTATCGTGCTCTGGAGTGAACAAGGCTCTAAAATCAGCTACAAGGGTCGGTTCGGTTTTTTTGCCACTACTGTACATACTATTTTCTCGACAGTCGTGTTCGATCTATAAGAGTAAAATGCATACAGCATTTACTGAGCGAAACCTATTTTCTGGCAAACTTCCTCATAAATAGAATGTCTCTTGTAATATAATCTATTTATGAGGAAGTTAAATTCAGGAACGATTTATTACATATAACTATGTTAATAATAGGTGTATAAAAGAGTTTTTTAATAAAATACGAAAAAAGAAACCTTAATACTCATTATCAGAAGTGGAAGTTTGGTTATTAGATGTAAAAATAAATCTTGATTAGAGTCAAAGAAAAATAAATTTCTTAGAGTTTACAGCTTACTACAAGGTGAGACAGAAATATTTCCCCATTTTCAACTGCACATAAAATGGAAAATATTGAAGTCAGATATCAAACAGTAACATAAATTTATTCCTTATGATGTGCCATTTTATCCTTCAGTTCAGTTCCGCACACACACTTTCAAATTCCACGTCAAGGACGTGTTCCTAGCCGCAAGACCATAAAATTGTGGATTGAGTAATTTCGAAATACGGCTTCAGAAACCACCAGGGCGACCAAGATCAGTGCGATCTCCACAAAACATAGCAATTGTGCGTCAAGCATTCGTAAGGAGCCCACAGCGTTCGGCGAGAAAACATGCAGCAGCTTTGCAATTAAGTAATCGCAGCCTTAGGAGAACTTTGCAACAGGATCTTAACTTTCATCCCTACAAAATGGTAATGTTCCACGAATTTAAAGATTGTGATATGGGAAATCGTCTGAGATTTGCTAAACAGTTTCTTGCAACAGGATCTTACCTTTCATCCCTACAAAATGGTAATGTTCCACGAATTTAAAGATTGTGATATGGGAAATCGTCTGAGATTTGCTAAACAGTTTCTTGAAATCCTTTCGAACAATATTGTTTTGTTAATGTCAGACGAAGCACATTTTCATTTAATATCTAATATTTGAGGAGAAAAACTCGCTCCGGCGCCTGGGATCTAACTCGGGTCCTTGGTTCTACGTACCAAGCGCCCTGACCACTGAGCTACGCCGAATTCAATCCACAGCACCGGATCGAATTCTCCTCCTTCAATGTTTCCCATTGTGGCCTAACTCCAGGCGAGTTTTTCTCCTCAAATATTAGTTGTCAATATTACAGATATTATTCTGTATGACAAATTAATAAATCTATAACATTTTCATTTGTTCGGAAGTGTAAATAAACAGAACTTCCGGTACTGGGCACAGGAAAACCCGAAAGACAACATGCGACCGCTTCATACTGAACGTGTCACTGTCTGGTGTGGTTTCGCGCAGTTCGGGATTATTGGTCCATACACTTTTGAAAGTGAAAATGGTGATTTCTATTTTAGTGTTGAAGCCGTGTTGCTGGATAACTTTTTGCGTTGGACCTCAGTCTCATTTCGCCTTCATAAACTTCATGAATCATCTTCAATAGTTTCAGATCGACCAGGAGATCGGACAGACTTGGTACCGGGATTCGCCTACAGATTTCATCTGTCAAGGGGAACTTTACAGATCCAGGGGACGCGTAGGGGTTTTCATAGCGGATTGTGGTGGACCAGGGAGTGTAGCTCCCTTGGACAGATGGCGCCTTTGTTATAGATACAGTCGCGGTATCTATAATGCCGCGATCTTCAGGCCAATATAAGAAAGATGCAGCAAAGACGAAGTACGTAAATTTCGAATAGATGCCGTCGATGAGAGCAGGCGTCAGAGAACATCACAGGGAGATGGAGGGGCATTCTTGTTGGCGTGGACTCCATCAGAACTGGATGCTGTAGCTGAATCGATAAGATAGCACCAAGCATTGAATAAAGTACTCACAGGAATGCGGTTCTAAGGACTCCAACAATCATCCCACAATATAAGGAGGTTGCACAATAAGGCTGAGGCACTAGCCTTCGGGCCATCCTCCGAGAAAAAAAGATGCTAACAAATAAGACAATGAAGTAGTATTAAAACTTAGTGACAAACTAATTATATAAACTAAACTTTTTTCTATTTTTGATTGCCAGATACGAATAACGAAGAAGAATTTGATTGTGAACAATTTGACAAAACTTCATTAGTATAAGTATTATTTTAATTGCTTGGTAATGTGCATCAGAAGAGAAGTAAATTGGTTCAGTAGAAGTAAAAAGTTGATTGTGGCGTTTAATTCATGCGTCGGGATAAAATAGGGAGAGGATTAGAGAAAGTGGATGTAATGAATTTGTAGTTCGAACCCCCATCGTGCGGCGTTGTAGCAGTCGGTACTGATGACATCAACGTATCAACTGAAAAGAGTGATCGGAGGTTGAGATATGTGTTTCAAACGTGCCGACTATCTAACCGTGGGCTGAGTTTTTATCTGGCTTCTTCCGTATTGCGTGGGGAGGTGTTAATGGCAGAGAGCAAAAACCGGGATAGACATTCCAATCTTTGCCCACGAGTAAAGACATTCGCCCATTCTGCAAATCGGTAATTAATTCTTATCTATGGAAAGGAGTGCTTTCAGTCCCGTAATTGAGTGGATACAGTACAATAATAATAATTATCGGTAAGCTCTGTTATGGACATCATCAGTATCTGGTCATTAGCAGTTTCATTATGAGCAGCGTCATTAGCAACCTCATCATCATATCATCGTTAAGATTAGCAACATTATCAACACATCATCGATATCAACAATACTATTACCACATCAGCGATATCATCAGCAACACTACCATCAGAGCATCAATATCGTCAGCAGCATCAATATCATCAGGAACACCACAATCATCACAAATACTGTCATCATTATCATTATAATCAGCCCCACCACTATAATCAGCAACATTATCAGCACCATCACTATAATCAGCAACATTATCATCAGTAGAACCATTATTATTAGTAACATTATCATTATCAGCAACATTATAATTATCAGCAATATTATCAGCAGCAAAACTATCATCATCAGCATTGCTTGCATCGCTATCACTAGCAGCATCGTTATCACAAGCATAACTTATCGTTACTGTCAGCATAATTATCGTTACCATGAGTATAATCATATTTATTTTCAGCATTTCCATAATTATCTTCAGCACAGCCATCATTATCTGCGTAGCCATCATTACCTTCAGCGAAGCCATCTTTATCTGTGTAGCTATCATTACCTTCAGTGTAGTCATCTTTATCTTCCGCTTAGCCATCGTTATATTCCGCGTAGCCATCGTTACATTCAACGCAGTCATTATTGTCTTCAAAGTAGCCCTCATTATTTTCAGCGTAGCCATCATTATCTTCAGCGTAGCCATCGTTACCTGCAGCGTAGCGATCATTATCTGCAGCATAGCCATATTATGTTTTACACAACCGTCATTATCTTTTACACAACCGTCATTATCTTTTACACAACCGTCATTATCTTTTACACAACCGTCATTATCTTTCACATAACCGTCATTATCTTTCACATAACCGTCATTATCTTTCATATAACCATCATTATCTTCAGCATGATCATAATTGTTTCCAGCATTATAATGGGTATCACTATTATTACTAGCATCACTGTTATTATCACTAGCACCACTGTTATCACGGGCATTACTTTTATTATCACTAGCATCACTGTTGTTATTACTAACACCAATATTTTTATCACTAAACCATTGTTATCACTAGCTTCACTATTATTATTATTATTATTATTATTATTATTATTATTATCACTAGCATCACTGTTGTTATCATTAACACCATTATTATCATTAGTACCGGTACCACTGTTGTTATCACTGGCACCACTGTTATTACTAACCCCACTAATCATTATCACTAGCACTACTATCATAACAAGCACCATCCGTATCAATCTCCATCATTATCAGCATCATTAACATCATTATCTTTATCGCTATCAGCATCATTGTGAGCATCACTATCACAATCAGCAATGATATGATCATCAGCATCGCTATCAACATTGGCATCGTTATTATAAGCAACATCGATATCATTGTCGACCTGGTTGGCGAGTTGGTATAGCGCTGGCCTTCTTTGCTAAAGGTTGCGGGTTCGACGCCGGGCCAGGTCGATGGCATTTAAGTGTGCTTAAATGCGACAGGCTCATGTCAGTAGATTTATTGGTATGTAAAAGAACTCCTGCGGGACAAAATTCGGCACATCCGGCGACGCTGATATAACCTCTGCAGTTGCGAGCGTCGTTAAATAAAACATAACATTAAACATCGATATCATTATCACCAACATAGTGTTACCACCAGCATAATTATTATTGTCACCAGTTCCACTATCATTGTCACCAGCATCACTTTCATTATAAGTAGACTTCGTGGAAATGCCACGAGAATCGTAAGGTTTACTACGCACGCGGTATAGACTGTATGAGAAGGGACCGTGCAAAGGATTGAGTATACCTCTGATGTAAACACTGAGCAGTATACTGCGGTTACAATAAAACCAGTATCCTGCATTCAAGAAATATAATGTATGATCATTGAAGTAGGAAATGTCTAAACATGTAAATACACAATTATTTTATAGTGAGATATATTAACTCTTAAAATTTAATGTAAGATACTCGCATCATCCTTGAATATGTGCATTCAGTAAAGAGTTACGTACATTTTGAACGACTGCAAAGTAACCTCCTCCGATGGTCACTTAAGCAGTTTTTATTTTGGGAAATGTACGTTCAACATCACACGATGTAATACGTGCATACTCGTATTTGAAGAACGGAAAGTCACTACTTTTTAAATTGTAACAGCAACACTCTCATTGTAGTATGTTTGATTGAATTCTTGTCTGCACTGAACAAATGTTAAGCTTTGACTATTCCAACCACAGTAATCCAAAACAAATGTTTACATAGGTATACATTAGCTGTAGCTGCTTTATTTATTTGGAACGGTCACAACTCTTAACATGAACTGCTTATACTACGAGACAGGGCGGTCGCTCACCTCTTCTATACTACCGTACATCGGCAACCTGATTGCATGCTGCGTGTGGCAATTCAACGAAGCCTAATTATAAGTTATCAACATCGGTATTATCATCACTAGTATTCATAAATAAGTCGCTCGTACTGCTCTTGGTAGCCAGTTCGCATATTTAAACTCAACCGAAATTTTTGGATTTTCTAGGAAACTATAGAAACCTGAGTATGAATTCCTTAGGAAAAGAATAAACTCAGTGACCGAGTCGAAAATTAACAGCAAGTAGAAATATTCTGTCCCTGATTGAAAGAGCAGCAGGCAACGTTACCGCCAGGTGTTCTAACCCCGACCAAGTAGGCCTACGTTCTTACTCGGCGTACAAATGTCTCTGGGGTCTACAGTCTCAAATAATTGTAAATGTTTCTTGAACCACCGGCGTAGCTCAGTCGGCTGAGGCGCTTGCCTTCTGATCCGGAGCTGCGCTCGGGCGTGGGTTCGATTCCCACTTAGGCTGATTACTTGGTTGGATTTTTTCCGAGGTTTTCCCAACTGTAAAGCGAATATAAGGTAATTTATGGCGAATCCTCGGCTTCATCTCCCCAAATACCATCTCGCTATCACCAAATTCATCGACGCTAAATAACCTAGTAGTTAATACAGCGTCGTTAAATAAGCAACTAAAAAAAGTCACTGAAGAACGTCTTGTGAGCAAGCAAAAGTCACTGATGGACAAAGCAGGAAACATTGTAGAAAGTATAATGGTAGATAATATAATATTATTTATTGTCACTCAACCTTTTGGTCTTGCTGGTCCTTCACAATTCCTGTATTCTGGCCAGCATTCCCGTTCTTACACTACTTACATCATTTATAAACTTAATGAACGACTCCTGCATTTACCTCTCTTTATCCTCTTACCACTTTCTCTACTTCGTATTTTAATCACTGACACTATTTATCATCCTAAAATCTATCTAAATCTAATTCCCCCTTTCCCTAACACTTCGCTTACTATTTAGTTCAGTCTCTATTTTCAGTACACATACTATTCATTACCGTTTCTATCTCTTCCTTGTTTTACTCAAATGACATAAAATATTTTTTTCCTGTTCTTAATCCTACCTGATACTACATTATTTTCTTTCTTAGTTCTTACTGACATGCATCATGATTAATTCCTACTCCTAGCTCACTTCGCTTTTTACATCACTTCACTATTTCATTTACTACCTTTACACTATATTCTTACACTTTACATTATTTTTAACATTATGATCTTCTTACTCTTCCTCCCCCACTACACTCCAAACTTTTTCTTTTAAATATCCTTTGTCATTTGTCCATCAATAAAACAATCACGAAACAAACACCCGTCCAATATATATTGGGAATATTGGGAATATTGGGAATCGAAATCATGTCCATGGATTTGTATCTCAAACAATAACATTTATAATATATATATATATATATATATATATATATAACTTAGCACATAATGAATAGGTGGAACAATCAGTGGCTATGAAGTACAAAGAGTTCAATTACGAGAGAAATCTTCTTTCCTAGCGTCGACACCCGCTTAAATAGCAACCAAACTATTCCAGATTTTATACAAATACAATTTTTTATCGGGTCATGGGAAATTTGGGTCTTAGCTAGAACGATTTAAATTACATAAGGACAATGGCTATTTATGTATCTGTGAGGAACAGCAAACTGTGGATCACCTTTTGTTTCATTATCCAGTGTTCGAAAACAAAAGGTTTATTTTGGTCGGACATTTAAATTTTTGTAATGTATTATATGACAAACCTCTATTCGATGTGTTCACAAAAACGTGCTGTTATAAAGAGTTTTGTAATTTTATATGTGATATATTTAAGAACTTGTTAATAATTCAAATTATTGTAGTAGATATAAGTGTTAATTTTAAGTAGCAAGACTGCGTTACCCACGTCAATGTAATTTTATATGTACATAATATATTTAAGAACGTGTAAATAATTCAAATTATTGTAGTAGATGTAAGTGTTAATTTTAAGTAGCAAGACTGGGTTACCCACGTCAATGTAATTTTATATGTAATATATTTAAGAACTTGTAAATAATTCAAATTAATGTAGTAGATATAAGTGTTAATTTTAAGTAGCAAGACTGGGTTACCGGCGTCAAAAGAATTCTCATTATAATAATATAAACTCAGGCTATAACTATAACCCTAATGTACTTTCGGGTAAAATAGGGTTCAAGAAATTGTATATTCAAATAAATAAAATATAACTTAGCAGAGGATAATATTTAAAATTTCCTGTTTAAATTATACACAGACGAAACAAAATAAAATATGACATGTATTAAATGGAATGGTCAAAATGTTAATAATTTAAAATATGAAGATGTAAATTCAAATGTAAAAAATGCAGAATAAGCAAAGTAAGAATTAAAAACCAATTTTGGGAATATTAAAATGGTGACTTACAAAAAGTAATAGAAGAAAGAACAGAATAATTGAAGACCTCCCCGGAATAAGGATGCAACCAACAAAACTACAGAGTGTTTCATAATTCCTATTACAAACTTCTAGGAGTTGTAGAGGGGACTAACTTTATCTACTTAGTCCCCTCTACAACCCCTAGAAGTTTGTAATAGGAATTATGAAACACTCTGTATAATTATTGATGTATCATAAGAAAGAAAAACCATAAGTTCGAGGGTATATTTAATTAGGTCTGTATTTATTAGAAGAAATATTTGATTAATCAAGGGTACAAGTTTATTCAGCATTTGAATGCAATAATATTTGTATTTTGTTGCAGATGAATGCTTCAAATAATTTGATGTTACATCCCTTTTTGGGGAGGTCTCCAATTGCGGATAATATATTCTCTCAAAAATTCCAAAAGACAACGAAATATGAAATTTAGGGCCTGGAGAGCGCAATTCAAAACGCAAAGTTTTCATTTCGAAATGTCAAATGTACATAACAACCGCGTACATAGTTTTAATGTTATTAATTTTTTCTTTGACCTCATGCTGACATATGTAACATCTAGTAAATGTTTGCATTACTGCAGTTGAGATTGAGAAATTAATAATCTGAAGAATTTGCACTGGATCAGTGACCTTTGCTGTGGCTGCTGTAGGCAATGAAGCAAGCGGTGAAAACTAGGTCGCAAGCAATGGAGAGATGCTTTGAAATCCGTGCCTTCTTGATTCACGCTTCTGTCTTAACTTCCCGATACACTAGCGTACAGACTTAATTGGTTCTGTGTTGTTTTTTATCCCTATCACTACTCGCCTCTCATAAATCAAAAGTGAACAACAGGTAGTCATGCTAACATCGTCTGTTTGAACCTCTTCCCAAACAGAAATTGAAGACTTACACCACAATTTGACTTCACATGGTTCCTGTTTACCTTCAGAAGCCAATGAAAGCTTATTAAAGACAATTCGTTTTGGTTTCTATAGTTGAATTTTTTAGATTTCCGAAAAGTCTAACAACCAGTATAATTAAAAAAGAAGCAAAAAGGACAACCCGGACAACGCCAGGTGCTTTCAGCTAGTATACGTATAAAATAGTGTCAAATGAATAGCTTCCGTTTGTTGTTGTGCAAGGCCCCTTATAGACGAAATCATTTGTTTTCAGTTCATTATAGTCTATTAGTCTGAGGTGGCGATGATAAAACGCATTGTTATTTTTAAAACTTGTGTATCTCGTTAAATATCAGTCCTATCAAAATTTTGCATAGAATAAAACTTGTCAGAAATCATTTTTAAAGAAATTATTGTCATGTAATATTTTTCAGAAACATCAATAATAAGCGAGATATTTTTATTTATTTATTTCAGGCCCCCTTATAACCTCACTTTTAAATAAAGTATTTTGAATTCCATATAGCCTACAATATAAGATAGAACATACTTAATTTATATTCCAATGTTCATATAAATCAGTCCAACCATTATCGCGTGAAAAGGTAATAAACATCCAGACAGACAAACATACAAACAAACATTTAAAAAAGGCGATTTTTGGTCTCAGGATGGTTAAATATACATGCTGATAACAAATATTTTTGAAAAAGCAAAAATTACCAGAAACATTTTGGTTACAGATTTATTATTAGTATAGATTAAAGCTATTAAATGTATTTCGTTGTTTAACATGAAACATCATTGGGAAGAGAGTGTAGCCTACTACATGTTAAGGTTAAGGTTTCTAAATTTCGGAAAATATTTTTTTTTATTAAATTATTTCATCCACACCTGTAGTTACTCTTAGAGCCTTATTTTGTAGAACAATAATATATATTTTAGCTTCAGAAGAGTTGCCCCCAATATATTAATTCATATTTCATTTAGCAGACATCGCAAGCAAGATATAAATCCCAAATTGAGTTCCTCTCCTTATAAATTTCCTTTCCACGTCTTGTTTTACATTCGTCTTTTATGACTGATTAAACCAATGTGGTATAGGTAAGACATAGAGCAGTGGTCGTCAGCATGCGCTGAAATGGGATAAGGGTAAGGAGTGCACCGTCGTGCAGAAGGGAGAGAGAGGATACTCGCCAACAACCACGAATTCACAATAGTGCAATGTCTTATCCGCGAGTAAGAGACGCTAGCCCGAGGGTGCACTATGCGATGACTGAGTATCTCTGGACCAACACTGGACACTCACAATACGGACCTTTTCGACTGCGTGGTTAACACGATCAAGGTCATCGCAGAGACGTCATAGGACAAGTACAAGACAAGGGAAGAAGAAACAGTTCAGTTCCGTGGAATAGAGATAAATATCCATCCACGCCAAGAATCCAACCACTGATCACTTGATTGAGAAGCGCACGATCAGAGTCACAACAGAAAATATATTTCTGGATTAAAACATTTATATTGATTTACATAAGAAACTGCATAGGCTTCTAATTCTTAAGGAACATCAACATATTCAGTTAATTCATATGTCATGGATTGTTAAATAGATTGAGCCTTTTGGGTGCAACTAAGTTAATTTAAGCAATTACTATTTTCTTGCTTAAATTTTATTGTATGTGTATGGGTACAGATTTACAAAGATGTAAAAACTATCAAACGAGCTACAAATCAAATAGTTTTCATGCTTTTATTTTTCCATATTTAACAGGTACTATCAACTCAGTCCCTTTTGCTAGATCAGAGAGATCTTCAGTGGCAGAAACTATTAACAACAGCTTTGGAAAACACAACTTTAAAAACTGGAGGAAAAATCATCACTGTACAAAATTATTTAAGCAAAGAGCTAAGTAGGAGAGAGATTAAAAAAAGCTGTGTTAATACAATATCTGTGGAAAGAATATCGTTTATCAAGTCATTGATATGGTTGATACAAAGACACATGTATTTATTCATCAATCTACAATATATTAACAGTGGTTAGTGCTTCATTTAGTTTGATAAAAATAATATTTTAACTCAGAAAACAAATAACTAAAATAAATATTCCGTTCAACATTCACAATTTCGTCACATTGTATATGGGTGATACGAGACTGAGTTGAGTTTCATTAGCGAAACTTCGTTTTCCTGTACTGACATCACTGATTAGTCAAACTAAAGCATGAGGCATATAAAACTGTGTTTTCAGGTTGTAAGCAAAGATCACATATTTTTTCAATGACAAAACAATTAACTGTAACAACAGACGGAGTTGAGAACAATAATTGTATCTACGCATTCTAAATAAGATACTTAAAATATAATTTATCTTTGGGTATGAAGAATAATTTACAAAATAAGACGTGAAAAATTAGGAGGTCTACTCACCTGGACACACAAAACAGCGGCATGCCAACTGACAGTGCTTCAGTCTGTGGCGGAGACATATAGACAAAAATAGTGAGACGGAGTTGAGAACAAAAACTGAAGACAGGCTTTGACTTCAGTATCCCGCTGTACAAATCATGTTAAAAATTGCACTAACGTTCTTTCTACTTCTCTAAACTGTTGTTAATAAAAGGAAATAGAACAGTACGTTTGATACGTTGTTATATCCTAATTCCTTCAACTTATATATTATAAAATGTATTTTGGACACGGGACGGAGCATGAAAATCAACATATTTCCTACCATTAATAACAAACAGACGAGCATTATTTTGAATAATTATGCGTGGGATAACAAGTGTAGTAATTGTAGTCTGTGTCCTCTGATGACTTTTACAGAATGAAGTTATTTCCAAACTCAGAGAAATATATCGGTAGGGAATGAAAATGTCGATTAATTTTCCAACTGGTCATATGTTATTATTAGCACAAGAGTTCTATCGGTTTTAAAGAAAGTGCGTTGTTTGAACGATATTAACATTATATCGCGTTACAGAGAATAGTCTCCGATGGTAAAGAATGTCATTTCATGTGAAATCTAGTCCACAATTGACACAAGAGATGCCTGTAAAAATCACGACGGTTGTTTCTTGCTTCGGGAAACCAATTTCTTACAAGACAATTATTTTCAGTTACCGTACCTAACCGTGACTGGTAGAATCTGTGGTTCAAATATTTAAAAAAAAAACATAGTAAAGCAGTTCAGGACAGTAGAAATCTACAAACCACAAAGTGAAGTGTAATGTCACAAAGATAATTTAAACGTCATCTCACATTACTTTGGTCCTAATGTAAAAAACAGGCAATCATTTTTTCCTCACTTCTTCACTGGAGACTGATCAGTGTGTATATAGTCACTTGGTTTGCATTGTACACCGTGTCCATAAAGTTCCAGTACCATTATGATTGATCATTGCACAAAAACCACAGGACATAGAACAATACGGTTTTTTGCAACATGTTCTACGTCTCTCAAAGTTTTGTTTTCATTAAGAGCACTTTCACATGTACCCCTCTCGTTGCCATCAGGATGTCTAGATAATATCCCACCTATATCCACACGGACTGTAGCATAGCACAACTGTTTGCACAACTTCAACTGTCCGTCTGCGAAGTGTGACAAGATCAAGAACAGGGGTTTCGTAGACACGATCCTTGACGTACTCCCAAAGGAAAAAATCCAAGAGGGTGATATGAGGAGAACGTGGTAGCCAGGCGATTGGTCCATCACGGCGAATCCATCTCCCAGTGAAATGTCTATCCAAAAGGTCCCTAACATTATTAGACCAATGTACAGGTGCTCCGTCTTGTTGGAACACTGATTGGCTGCAACTCCAGCACCTGATGGTGTAGGTACTCATGAATCGTGTATTAAATTGTCCCTGTAATGTTCTTCTTAGCAAATAAAAAGGGACCGATTATTCTATCTTGTATAAGAGCACACTAAACGTTCACTTTTGGAGTACCACGAACATGTTCTCGAGTGATGCAAGAATTTTCAGAATCCCCATATCCGAACGTTACGGCGGTTAGCATGTCCAGACACGAAGAAAGTGGCTTTATCTGAAAACATCATCCTATGTAGGTATTCATTATCTTCTTCGATTCAGTTCAGCAAGGAAGCAGTCAATTCAAAGCGCAAAGGATTGTCATTTGGCTGCAAGCCTTGGACAAATTACAATTTATAGGCTTGAAGATGTAGCCGCTTATGTAAGATCTTATGGGTGGTTGATTTGGGTATATGCAGTTCCCGTGAAGCAGGACGGATCGACTTCTGAGGGCTGCGTTGAAATGCAACTTGCATATTGTCGACAGTTTGTTGAGTCATAACTGGTCGTCCACTCCGTGGAAAATCCTTAACACTACCAGTCTGTTGAAAGTTCGTGACCCAACTCATTATGGTGGATTTGGATGGAAGATTTCTTCCATATTGCCAGTGGAATTGTCGCTGAACGGTTATTGGTGATTTACACTCAGCATACCACACCACACAATGGGCCTTCTTCTCTGGTATCGTCAATGTCGTTTAATTAAAATCTGAAAAAGGAATGAAAACTAAACTTTGAGAGATGTAGAATATGTTGCAAAAAAACCGTATTGCTCTGTCACGTGGTTTCTGAACAATGATTAATAGTAATCATACTGGAACTTTATGAACACGGTGTATTTTAGTATTATACTGTATCGACCTATGATATAATGACATAATTGCAGAATTCAAAATAACATTAATGCTTCTAAGAGGTATAGATATGTCATTAGCATTGATAGGAAGTTGTACCAAAACAGTATATTTCAGTTGAGTACAGCGAGGAGTATAGATGTCACCCGCGCCTAGCCCTGCTTCTTCTCGCTACAAACGATACACAGTATATTCACATAAATAACGCATAGTGGCATTCTGTGGAGCTGTATAGAGTCGTGAATAGTTTGAAAAATATTGTTAATTTATATTAATATTTTAGGTTCTGAATAAAGTGAGCTATTCTGTTAGTATTGTATTATTTTTGTAATGTTAATATTATGCATGATTCCAAAAAAGTAAATACTCATCTGTCATTAAATAATTATGCAAGTAGAAGTGTACAACACGTTTTTTTTCGATTATTCTTCGTTAAATATTGAAGTCCCGTGCTGTTATGCATTCGGTTGCGTTTCAGTCCAAGTTCAACATCAGAATTACGATACGAACTTCCTAACTGTCATTAAAATAGAAATGAAGAATTGTCTTGAAAAAAATTATGGGTTTGATATTATGTGCCACATACGAGTTACACTATTAGATTCACAAAGTATTTGTTCACCTGATGATAGTAAGATATACTGTGTCATATTTCAGGTTTGTTCCAGTAACGTCTTATGACGTAGAGCAGCGAATGTTTTCCTTTTCTGAACATAAAAGGAATATTTATT
This sequence comes from Periplaneta americana, assembly GCF_040183065.1. Lineage (NCBI taxonomy): Eukaryota > Metazoa > Arthropoda > Insecta > Blattodea > Blattidae > Periplaneta > Periplaneta americana. Next base: position 58,915,605 of record NC_091125.1, on the reverse strand, counting down.
TTGATAAAATGAAAATGTCATTGTTATTTGTTATAATGAGGCTATAATCATAATTGTATACTTTGTATATTATTTTTATATGTATGAGTAAACTATTTTAGTTTGGGAGTTACGAAGTTTATAATTACAAATTATTACGTGAAGCACATATTTTGTTACCACCTGGTTGTATATATTTGTCGTTCTGGTTCACTGACATTTTCTTGTTCTAAGATTGTGGACGATTGGAGCACATGTTTCGTTATATCCGGTTGTATATGTTTGTCATTCTGGTTCACTGACATTGAGAGATGCGCTGTTACTTTTCATTCGTTAGAGATATAGTCCAAGCTCACACAACTTAATAGTTTTGGTACCAACTTCCTAGCTCTGGTCATTAGCATTGGACCTTGGTTATGAACGAATGCGAAAGTAGTTACAACAGAGAAAAGTATGTTGTCTGATAAATAGTTATTCCATGTTCAGTGATAAAAAGTTAGCCGTTTCTGTATTGTCAATTTATAAAGAAATTATGTCAGATAAATAATTCATTTTTTACAAATTTTTGTGTCGGTCGATGATGAAGTATCTTTTCTGAAAGTGTTTTCCAACAAGAAAATGTATGCAGATATGGCGGATACACTGAGGAATCATTGGTCCTTCGTACGCCACAATAAACATTGGGTTGCAGAATTAAGAGGCAGAACAGAACACCGTGTTGGGAATCTGTTTCTGTGACTACTCCAAAAAAATCGATATCGTGCCTGGAAGATTGACGAATAGGGCTGATGCTTATATCATATACCGAAATTCCTTATGAAAGTATTTGATTTGGGTACGAGAAAATGATCTGCTAAATAGATACCAAAGTGCCTGAACGCGTATCATAAACAACCCAGTGACAAAAACTGCTGTGGTTTTCTTTTGCAACTAACAATGTAATATCATATATTTTGCACACCTATAGGAGAAGAACAATTGTTTGTATGCATCTGAAGTCTGATTAGTGTAACATGTAGCTAATTGGCGATGTATGCAATGGAGGGGGAAAGGAACTGGCAATCCTACCCCATTAGCTCCTGGCCTAGTTGCCTCATAAATGGTGCGTTTTTGTCTTCGGACAATTGACTAAACAACAACCGGAGAAGCTAGGTTCTACATAAAAGTACAGTGTAACTTATCCTCTTTTCTTACTGGATTGAGCCAGGGATATAGACTCTATTTTGAAAAAAAAAAAACAATTATTTTCAAAGATACTGGCTGGCAGGGCATGGTTGCGCCCCACGGTCAGGCAAGATGCAGCAGATAAAAAATGGTCCCTGTTTTGTGGGCATAGTTGTGCCCCGTTCCCATCAGGTAGAGAAAAGGTGCATGGCATAGTTGCGCCCCGATGAAATAGGTAGAGAAAAAGACATTCAACCAACCTTATTGATTTCTTATTTGATTTAATATTCATTATCGATACCGTTAAAATGAACACCATGAAGTTGGTAGTACTTTATTAACTGACATATTCAAATGAGTGAGTCGTTGGAATAAGAGGCCTAAGCAATCTTGACATTTTATTAGTGACTTTCACACCGTCTGTGGCGCATAGTGAGGTTAATTTACCACTATGGTATTTGTAAGTAATTTATTTATTTTATGACAATCACTTCCGTGTGTACTATGCCCTCTCCATTATGCTATCTGTTTTCAATGCAGCTACCACTATAATATTTTTAAGTAATTTATTTATTTTATGACAATCACTTTCGTGTGTACTATGCTCATCGGGGCGCAACTATGCCATGCCTATTCTGCTACCTGATTTCTTCGGGGCGCAACTATGCCATGTTCATTCTGCTACCTGATTTCTTCGGGGCGCAACTATACCATGTCCATTCTCCTACCTGATTTCTTCGGGGCGCAACTATGCCATGCCTAGGCCTCCCAATTGACCGCGGGACGCAACTATGCCATACCGATACTGGCACTTAGAGCCTTTTCTATGTCCAGTGTTCAATTCCCAAACCTCTTTGCTAGCGTTCTGAAGATTGTTTTGACTTTTAGGATCGTATTGTAACTATGGTCAAAACATGTATTTATCATTACCATGCAGGAAAAAGAGAACAATTATAAGAATGGAAACACTTTGGTTCTCCCCACAAAAAAAAAAAAAAAAAAAAAAAAAAGAACCGCGTTCAAAAATTGATAGGAAATGTTCTCGCATCAGTTTTCTGGGGGGGGGGGGAGACGCAATATTCAATACGTACTACTTAGAATAAAGTAAAACTGTGACAGGAGTGTATTCTTCTTAATTATTAAGTAAGCTTCGGAAAATATTGTGGAGAAACGTCGTAGTAAAATTTTCCAAGGATGCGCTGTTGTTGCAACACAAGTCCCGGATTTCGTTGCAGAAAAATTATGAATTTGACTTTGAAGTGATTGACCATCCCCCATATTCGCCAGATTTAACACCCTCAGGCTCTCGCCTATAGTGCGCGGCATATACAACTTATCGACATTATAACCGATCACAGCATGCGTGTTTAGAGGGGAGTTCCGACCTCTTTCTCACACGGAAGGAAAACGAATCGGCGCTGAATGGCGGTGATTTAGGCCTATAGTTCCGTAAAAATAAGAAAACGTTACGTTTATCTTACCTTTTATCGAAGCATATGTTGAAAATATTACCCACCTTTCTGGATGCAAGATTCTTAACACCATTGTGCACGTAAATTTCGACATCGTTTCCCTAGAGCTATAGCCCTTACAATGCAGTTCGTAAATGAACTGTTTAGAAAATAGAGAGAACACGGTCTGTTTTGAACAAAAAATCGAGGTAGGCTGTATCGGAGAGACATGTGCGCGAATAAATTTCTCGGGATAGGATGTTGAATGTAAGGCATGCGTTGCTAACATCCACGCTCCCATTTGCGCTTCGTATGCCTCGACATTGTGAATTTTCTCGCTTAATTCAAGTTTACTGGCTTATTGTCGATTCCTGGTAGTTGCTCATTTTTTATTGTAGCCTGGTTCGTTACGAATCGTTGACCACCGCGAACGTTCTATCACTTCACAGTCTCAAACTGCATCTACGAAACGATTTATTAGGAAATGGTGCATATTTTCAATGGTTTATTTTACGACACTTAATCGTCATCTATGGTTATCTAGTGTCTGAATGATATGAAAGTGGTAATGCCAGCGAAATGAGTCCAGGGTCCAACGCCGAAAGTAGCCCAGCATTTGCTCTTAATGGGTTGAGGGAAAACTCAACCAGGTAACTTGTCCCAACCAGGATTTGAACCCGAGCCCGCTCGTTTCACGGTCAGGCATGCTAACTGTTACTCTACAGCGGTGGACAGTGATGCAAATTAAACACAAACTCATTGCAGTATAAAATGGTTAGATCTGCAGTATGTTTGAAATAAAAAACACGAAGTGATGAACTCTAAATCGGATTTCATTTCGTTTATTCTATAAGTTGAAGTGAGAAAATAAGCTGGTTTATAAGTCTTCAGATTTCTATCTTTTGGATGAATTGATTTTATACAGAATTATTTCTACTTTTCGTTGCGAATTTTGTTAGTTCCAATAGCTCCCAGGCTCACCATGCAAACTCAAGTAACTAGCTGGCTTTACGGTGGCTGGACCATGGATGGATCCATGCACTTGGGTTTACATTGGTCCACTATGCGCCATACATGAGAGTATTGTTCTAGTGTAACAGGTGGCTCTGTTGGCAATCTCGAATCCGATGCTGGCAGGTAGGCCATCGTACCTCAGACCAACCTGATAAGTCCCAGGGCCCAGAGCCTCAAGTCCTTTCTAAACTAACAACGGAAACCCAGCCTATTTTTAATTATATATCAGATGATGAAATTAGATGGATAGGGAGTGTGATTGTGGAATGAAAGAGGGAAACTGGAGTACCCTAAGAAAAACCCTCTTCAACGTCTGCTTTGTCCACAACAGATTTACTCACGATCTGGCCGGGGATAAAGTTTATCAACACCATGGGGACGGAAATTCAGGACATACGGTAGAATCCCTCTTTTCCGGCACCAAAAGAACCAGGCTAGTTCCGGATACGATATTTTGCCGGATAATTGAATAAATACTAGTATATACAAAAAAAAGTTCATATTTCATGGTGCCAAATGTTGAAACTGCAGCCATGTGAAGCTTATTTCTCTATCACGTGTTCATAACTGAATAAACATAAAAACTGTGTGGATTTTCCATATTAAAACACATCACACAACACAAATAATACACTAATTTTAGGTTTGAATATTCAATGAAAACGAAAGTTCGAGTGAACTTCCTAATGTGGCAACAATGATGGCCCAAACATAATTAAATAAACATAAAACTGTGTGGATTTTCTTTATTAAAACACCTCATACAACACAAATAATACAGTAATTTTATGTTCGAATATTCACTGCAAATGAAAGTTCATGCGAACTTCCTAATGTGGCAAATTTAAACTTTTTTTTGACTCGGCCAAAAGTGCCGTTGTTCTGGTATTGCCGATTATTTGGCTGCCGGTTACGAGGGATTTTATTGTATTAAAAATAAATTTGAATTTAAAAAAGGTATAACGCATTTCAATGTAAGTAAATTTGAAGCGCAATAATAAACGATTGTAATAATTATTACTACCTTTCTATTCATATTTGGTTGAAAGTAATAATTGGTGACATAACAGTATTACACATTTAAAGACGCTGGGATTGATATTCTAGTCACTAGACTCGCTACATAAACATTACAATTTAAAAGAATGCTTATTACTTCTTTTATTTTATTTCATAATAAATTATTTGTAGAAACAAAATAAAAAAATCCTTCACATGACATATTAAGATTAGTTTTTAATAAGACTTCTGATTTCACAAGTTCTGGTCTTATTCGGTTCCTTGCGAAAAAAGCTCTCTCCAAATGAGCATGTATGTGTTCAGCCATTTTCTTTAAGTTTTGGCAGATTGCATGTCTTCAAAATAGTGTTCTGCTTGTGGAGTTAATACATCTTTCAGTCTCGGAATCAATTTGACATTTCAGAATATAACATTGCAGTGAACAAAATTCTGGACAAAAGAGTCCTGAAAACAATTTAATTTCTTTCCTGACAAACCAAAAACATTCGGGACTGTTGGTAATATTACCGGGGATCGAACCCGGAAGACCAATACACCAGCGCTGAGCCATAGGCGCGACTATGCCAATCCAGGCAGTAACACTCTTCAGTGAAGAGAGACTCATTGTTATAGGATTGGCACCTATTGCTAGTAACACATTTGTTGAGCATGAGTGAACTTCTGGTTTTGTGTGTAACCCAGAAATCGAAAGTCCGTCTTACTCGAATGCGTGTTAAATAATTTCATTTATGCTTGTCTTTGGAATAATATTTATAGGAAATATATTACCCGTATAAAGGCCATAATATCATTTCTTACACGATACGAAATTTAATCGTAAATCTCTTAAAATAATATGAGAAAGTAGTCTATGTACAGTATCTACTTCGTGACATACTTTCTTATTATTATTATTATTATTATTATTATTATTATTATTATTATTATTATTATTATTATTATTATTATTGTTATTATTATTATTAAAATTCAAATTTAAATATACAGAGTACAGAATATAATTACAACAGTAGAAATAGAAATAAAATAATAAAATCAATATAAAAAGGAAGATACAGTAATACTAACAAAATTTGAGGACCGAATGAGCAGCGCTAGTATTCTGTCGCAGTTCAGATATATTAATAGGCCTGTAAGAGAATATACAAAATAAAATAAAATAAAATAGGAACTAAAATTAAAATTACAATTACAATGAAATTATATAATTTAGTATATTAATATAAGAGGAATATATAAAATAAAATAGGAACTAAAATTAAAATTGCAGCTGCAATGAAATTACATAAAATAATATTAACATAGAGAAGAATAATATCGTACGTGAATAAAGTAGGAAAATTTATGAAATAATATATATTCCAAAATTATAGAATACAAATATAATATAGGCTGATTAATTCATACACATAGGCTATAAATTTATTTAATCAAATTGAAGACATTAACATGTTTCTGATTTTCTTGTTATATGTTAGTGGCTTACATGTTAGAAGTTCTGGGTGTAATTTAGCTAAAGAATTATACAACCCGAGGGCCAAAATTAATGCTATGCTTTAGACCAGCAGATGTGAAACATTTAGATTCTACTAATGTTGAATTATTATTTCGTCTTGTGTCATGATTATGTGCCTGTAATATAAACTTATTACGATTTTTATGATAAAATTTTAACAGAGTATGTTTATAAATTTGTTCAATATTAAATATATTAAATTCAGAATAAATTAATTTAGTTGAATAATCGAAACGTTTCTTCAAACAATAATACCATATTGAATGATAGACTGAAAAATGGCCAAATAAACATTTCGTAGAACTCTAATGGTAAGTAGCATCGAAGATTCTGATTCTGTAATATGAATAACGTTGTCTTGTAAAGTAGCAAGAATGTGTTGACAATATAAATACTTCTCAGTGACAGGTATGGAAGTTTCACCGTATAAAATATAAAAAAGACTTCCACTACACAATTGAACAGCAGAGAATAACAAAGTCATAGGCATGGTGTGAATTCTGTTACAGGGAAATTAATTGTGATTACTTGTACTTGCATATTTGTAGTGGATACTTGAGTGCATTTTTGTACATGTTCCAGTATTTATTTTTGCATTCATCTCTCGACTCTAATGATGGTGGCGACGTCGATATTGACAAAATAGGGCCATTAAGGCACCGCTAAGACTCTTACCTCTCGTAACTTTCCTTTCCGATTGTTCTTTTAATCGTACATTCTCCACTCTGGAAGTAACAGACCAAATCGATCATAGTGGGACATCTTGAACGGTTTTTCATGGGTAGTTAACTGCGCTTACTAATTATCTACATTTTTTATTTGTAATAAATGTTTTGAAACGATGGAACGTGCTACGAATGACTACATGTTTTTCACTGTCATGGCACGAATTTTCAGATTAAAAAGTGACTACCGAAAATAAAAAGAATATTATACGCACCAATTCCTTTACCACTTACAAGGTTGGAGAGAGTGGAAGGGGAAGGGCTTGTCTCCCCTCCCCTCCCCTTCTCCATCACTTCGCTTTATTCCGTTACCTTGGTGTCACGTTCCGACCCGGAATTCCATAGTCTCACTGACCAACGGGTGGTAAATATTACTTGAAACACATTTCAATGGGTGCTTAAGAAGCGTTGCGTCTGAAGGAACATATCATAATCATAATCATCATCACCACCACCACCACCACCACCACCATTACTTTCACCATTATACATATATAGGCCTATTACTCTCTGGAAAATGTAACAACTCCATCTATCTCTTTCCTGGTCGTTCCAAGTTTTCCTGTATGCGATTCTGAGTCTCTACGTCACTGTTGCATCTCGTTTTAAAAGCTAGACTTGCTATCATTGAACATGCCTTTAGTAATGTCTTTAGTAAACTTTGTACTTTAAAATAAAATGCTCATGTATCATTCGTTTTGTTTTGAGATGTAAAGAATTATTTTTCACAAAAATATATTTGTTGTTTGGAACCTTTGTTTGTGTGTTTTATTTTTCAATTAAAAGTCTCATTGTTTTATAAGCTTCACAAGGGTTTCCTTTATAGCTTCTTTTGTAACAGTTTTTAATCATTCAACACATAGACCAGTGATCATCAGCACACTGCACTCTCGGGCTAACGTCGCTTACCCGCGGACAAGACATTGCACTAGAGTGAATCCGTGGCTGCTGGCGGGTATGTTATCTCCCTATCCCTTCTGCACGACGGAGCATATTTCGTTACACTCCATGCACTTTACCCATTTCCGCGAGTGCTGACGATCACTGACATAGACGAATAAAACGTGAGGCTTTATTTTATTTCGAACAAGAAACGTAACAAAATAGAAAGTTAAAATCTATAACCTGTTCAATGGATTTAGAATAATGATTTTGTTCATTATTGGTGTTTTAAGCGTTTATGTTCGATTTTTAGGAAAATATGCAAATGGTGTTTCACAGATATTTTTTCAGATCATATGTTGATTTTGTTTATAATAAAGTTTCTATTTTTCTTGTTGTAAAATATTTCATTATCTGAAATTAAACACTTTGTTATTCAATATTTTAGGGATTTTTTTTCCTTAGGAAACTCTTTTCCTTACACTTTCATTTCCTTATCTCATAGTCTTTGTTGAGGCAGTAGAACAAGTGAGCAGCTTCAAATACTTGGGATGTACGAGTATTAAAAGCAGTAACATGAGCTGCAGCCAGGAAGTCAGAAGGAGAATAGCAATGACCAACGGAGCTTTTAATATAAAAAGGAGAATTTTCTGCAGACCTGTGGAAAAATAACTAAGGAAGAGACTAATGAAGTACTTTGTATGGAGTGTGGGTTGTATGGGGCAGAAACATGGACATTACAACGACGTGAAGAGAAGCGAATAGAAGCATTTTAAATATGAATATGAAGGAGAATGGAACTTGTGAAGTGGACAGACAGAATAAAAAATGAAGCTGTGTTGGAAAGAGTGGGCGAAGAAAGAATGATGCTGAAACTGATCAGAAAGAGGAAAAGAAATTGGCTAGGTCACTGGCTGAGAAGAAACTGCCTACTGAAAGATGCATTGGAAGGAATGGTGAACGGGAGAAATTTTGGGACAGAAGAAGATATCAGATGATAGACGACATTAAGATATGTGGATCATTTGCCGAGACAAAGAGGATGTAGAAAATAGGAAAGATTGGAGAATGCTGATTTGCAGTGAAAGATCTGCCATTTAGAGAACACTATGTATGTATATGTATGTATAGTCTTTGTATACATAATCTCTTAATTTAATACCGTATTTATGCTAAACATATCAATACTTTCAGTACAGGTATTTTACATTTTTATTTTTATTTGCATTTATTAGGCCTATTTTGTAAAAGCATCCAACAATAGCATCCATCACGTGAATAACTGAGTGTTGCATAGTTTTCTTCGATTCACTTTGTTAAATGCCTTCATAAAATCTGACAACACAACGTGAAGTAGGAAATGACTGGAATGACATGCGGATCTCATCCTGTTCGCCTAGGCTGGAGGAGGCATGCTTAAATCAACGACTGGACACGTTTCAATATTCACCGCCTTCACCATTAATTGCGGTAGGCTATGCTAGAAATTTCCTTTGTAACCTTTGATAAATCCTGTAGTTATAGTAGGTCATGCCTCGTGGCCGGACCGCATAGATGTCCTAGATTCTCCTCCCCCGAATCTACCTTGTAATGTGCACGTTGCAACTCTGTTAGTCTGGTCTTGACAAGGTCGGGTCGTGACTTTAATGCCAGCCTTGCAACCGATCGCGCGTATAACGCAATCGAAGCTGTACGAATGGAACCGATTTGTCAAGAACGTTGTTTTTGTATTTATGAATGTCTTTGGTTCCGGATTAACAATTCATCGGGTTTATTATATAAAGCGTATTTTACCAATTCTAACGCAATATTTCAAGTAAAGCATGCAAGATAATCATAATCATCTATAACAATGTTACTCTCCGGGAAAAAATAAACGCTGAAAATTGTTCACTGTAACGTCTAATTAAGTTGGTCTTCCTCTTGATCGTTTACTTGTAGGTTTATATTCAGAATACCCAACTCAGAACAACTTTAGCCTCCATTACTTTTAGGTTGTCATGCCATCTTTAATTGCAAATCGTCTTAAATACATATTATATTTTTAGTTCGACTGTGGTGCGTGCAGTTCTGGTGTTCTCACTCATTTCTCGAAGAAAGTGGATTTCTGCATGTACTACAGCTTTCTCTCCCCTCCCCCCCCCCCGCCAAGATTTCAACATTCTGATCCTTACAATGATTTGTTAATGATTTCGTATCGAAACCTCCCCTCAAAGTGCGCATAAGTATCTCCACAATAGAGACAGAAATATAAAAAATTAGCTGTCTATAGTCCAGTGGTGTAGTGTGTTTTGCCAGCGCCCGGGGCAAGTCAAGTATTGCGCTCCCTAACCCGTGGACAGTTAGCTCTCCCTGAATCCTTCCACCAGTCCAGTTTTGAACCCCTTATCCCAAAGCACATGTATTGTATTTTAATAAAATAATTATAAAATTAAAGTGCATTTAATGTTAGTCTCCTCAAATTTATTTAAAATCGCCTGATTTTAATTTGCGCAAATTTTCCGATCAGTATTTGAAGTTGCAGGAGAATGAGAAAGTTACACAACGCAGAATTGCGCGCATTGTATTCTTCACTTGACATAATTAGGAACATTAAATCCAGACGTTTGAGATGGACAGGGCATGTTGCACGTATGAGCGAATCCAGAAATGCATATAGAGTGTTAGTTGGGAGGCCGAAGGGAAAAATACCTTTGGGAAGGCCGAGAATGGATTTGAGGGAGGTGAGATATGATGGTATGGACTGGATTAATCTTGCTCAGGATAGGGACCGTTGGCGGGCTTATGTGAGGGCGACAATGAACCTCTGGGTGCTCTAAAAGCCATTTGTGAGTAAGTATTGAAATCTACGGTGAAGTCTTTCTCAATTGACAGTAGTCTTTCATGGCTGATTCATATCTCTGATGAGTTTTGATTAATTTAAGCTTTGACAAATTTCTTTCGTAACTAGCAATTAAAACAGTGATCTTCAAAAAGTTTTTTTTTTTTTTTAATATCACAATGCAAAGTCTGGGTCTCTCGAGAGGAAAGCAACCAACGCAGGGAAAAAAATCCAGGTCTGTTGAAAAGAAATTATATTGGCCAAAAACATGGTCTCAGCAAGACGGTGATACTGAAGAAGAAAAAGACTGTTACTGGGAAGTGGTGCACAGAAACCTACTTGCTCCAGCAAATAGAAAACCTGGCAAATCATTTCTTTAATTGGCTAATGTTCTGAAGCTAAAAATGTGTCGTTAATTGCTTTGTACAGATTTTTTTTTTCAATTTTTAACTAAAAATTAGGCCTACATCATTCTTATGCACTTATCACAAAAATTTTTACAAATCATACGACTTCAGAAACTTGATTCATTACAGTTTAATTCTGCATCCAAATGTACAGTCTTAAAGAATTTACAAGAGTGGCGTGATTTGTAACAATTGTTGTGACAAGCGGTTAAGAAAAATGTAATTTGTAGTTAAAAATGAAAAAAAAAATAATCTGTACGAAGCAACTATGGAATTCACAACATATGTTTAGGTTTAGAATACTAGCCAATTAAAGAAATGATACTCCTGAATAGTTCATTCTTTATCTGTAATATTCTTTTACCCTTAAAACTAAATAATAATAGTATTTTATAAACAACTTCAAATTAGTGTAATTCTGAAAATATTGAGAATAGAAGCCATATTTGTATAACACTTTTTGCTCAAAATGTCTTTGGAAATATGCTCCGTAAGTAGGTACTGGTAATACCTAATGAAACATTCTGTACAATGAAATTTTTATTATAAAAATTATATTAGTTAAAATAACATTCAGTGCGTTTTTAGTAATTTTAAACCTTTGGAGGTAACTTCGAAAACATTGTAAGGAGGGTAACTTTATTTTTACATTACAGGCGTTGAAGTCTCCCACCTTCACGGACAATCGACATTAGTAGCATTATGACTATAAGTCCTACGTAGCCTACTTGCCGCCTTTACCCCCAATGATAGTTCTCCGGCACTCGTTTATGTTAGAGGCTGAGTAACCCCAAAGTCATAGTGCGGACGAAAGGAGAAAATCCATCATCCCTTCGGGAAAAGAACCAGCGACTTTTCGGCTTGCAGAGCAACTCCGTAACTAAGATTTATAGCGAGTTACATAAATATTTGTTTCATCTATTTTTAGACAGAGTAGCTTCTGGTGTTTCGTATCACAGTAATATGGCGTTAACTAATCTCATACGAAAATGTTGAACAGTTCCGAACATAATAACAATACCATGTTGCCATTAATTACATCATTTGAAATGTCTGTCATTTATGGTATCATTAAGATAGTAGTACTATTAAATGCTGATGAGCTTTCCTATTATGACATTATTTTCTCTCAAATAATCTCAAACTCATGCCTTACCCTAACGATGGAAGGAGGCGACTGAAACAATGTTTTAAAGTCAGATAAGGACGTTTAACTTTAAAATAATGAATTACTGCTAATTAAACATGAATTATTAAGCCACCGGCGTAGCTCAGTCGGCTAAGGCGCTTGCCAGCCGATCAGGAGTTGCGCTCGGGCGCGGGTTCAATTCCCGCTTGGGCTTATTAGCTGGTTGAGTTTCTTCTGAGATTTTCCCCAATCGTAAAGCAAATTTTAGATAATCTATGACGATTCCTCGCCCTCATCTCGCCAAATATCATCTCGCTATCACCAATTTCATCGACGCTAAATAGCCTCGTAGTTGATACAGCGTCGTTAAATAACCAAGTAAAAAAACAAGGATTAGGTATATCAGCCATAAACATGAAGTCATGTGATCACTACCATATCACAATCATAATTCTTCACAATTCGTTGATCCAAGTGAACACTTTCGATCTACAATTTAATGTCATCTGACAAGTGTATCATCACTTAATTCTTCACAATCTTTCGTCTACCATATGTCAAACATCCCAGAGTTGTTTTTCTTTTGAGACAATAGTTAAAAATTTGTAGGAGTAAAAAGTGACAACCCCATGACTAGAATGCCAGTCATTAGAATATAAATACTTATAGATGCCATTAGGAAAGTTCAGGATAACAGGCAAGGTTTGGAATTGAACGGGTTACATCAGCTTCTTGTCTATGCGGATGACGTGAATATGTTAGGAGAAAATACAAAAACGATTAGGGAAAACACGGAAATTTTACTTGAAGCAAGTAAAGCGATCGGTTTGGAAGTAAATCCCGAAAAGACTAAGTATATGATTATGTCTCGTGACCAGAATATTGTACGAAATGGAAATATAAAAATTGGAGATTTATCCTTCGAAGTGGTGGAAAAATTCAAATATCTTGGAGCAACAGTAACAAATATAAATGACACTCGGGAGGAAATTAAACGCAGAATAAATATGGGAAATGCTTGTTATTATTCGGTTGAGAAGCTCTTATCATCCAGTCTGCTGTCCAAAAATCTGAAAGTTAGAATTTATAAAACAGTTATATTACCGGTTCTTCTGTATGGTTGTGAAACTTGGACTCTCACTCTGAGAGAGGAACATAGGTTAAGGGTGTTTGAGAATAAGGTGCTTAGGAAAATATTTGGGGCTAAGCGGGATGAAGTTATAGGAGAATGGAGAAAGTTATACAACACAGAACTGCACGCATTGTATTCTTCACCGGACATAATTAAGAACATTAAATCCAGACGTTTGAGATGGGCAGGGCATGTAGCACGTATGGGCGAATCCAGAAATGCATATAGAGTGTTATTTGGGAGACCGGAGGGAAAAAGACCTTTAAGGAGGTCGAGACGTAGATGGGAGGATAATATTAAAATGGATTTGAGGGAGGTGGGATATGATGATAGAGACTGGATTAATCTTGCACAGGATAGGGACCGATGGCGGGCTTATGTGAGGGCGGCAATGAACCTTCGGGTTCCTTAAAAGCCATTTGTAAGTAAGTAAAGTAATAGAAAACGCAGAAAATATGAAAGATTGAAGAATGCTGGGTTTACAGTGCACAACACTATGAATGAATGGAAAGTGCTAAGCGTTTACAATAATGATACAATTTACAGAGAGTTCCTATGCAGACCGGTACTAGATAGGAATGTTCTGTCGACTTAAAGACGGCAGTGCGAAGCGCCTGGCTGGAAGAAGATAAGCGGTAAGGGGTGAAATGGGACTGGCCTCGGTAGAGAAGCGTACGACCGCTCGCAACCAGGCAACAGATTATGTTAGGTAAAGATTGGAGTGGGACTGGTCTGCATAGGAACTCTCTGTAGGCCTACATTCTAAACCTAATGTAAATAATGATACACTTGATTTCAAGATCATAACTACAATACTGATCATGATAATATTGTGCTAATAACATTAATGATTAGACCTATGGAAATCATTATTATTATTATTATTATTATTATTATTATTATTATTATTATTATTATTATTATACTAGAAAAGTAGGCCTACTGCATCTATATGTAATGAGACAAAGAATATTAATAGAAAAAACAATTGCATAAGTCGAATAGATTAAAATAAATAAAAACGCATACCAGACAATATAACTACATATCGTCGTTGATTTTATGAAACATCCTATGTGACTTCACAGAAAATAATTTCTCAGGAGGAAGAAAAAATTAATTAAAAATCAATCAATCAAAATAAAAAAATTCAATTTTAATCTACTTTATTTATTACAGAAGAAAATAATTAAAATATGTCTTCTTAAACCTATTGATTTTCCATCTCAAAAATTGTTTTTAGACTTTAATGTTCTTAAAATAAGACAAATTTATTAGGCCTATGTTTTATTAATAAAAATACACGAAAATCGAAATAATGTTGAATTGTATTTTCATAGTTATGAAACAAAATGTATGAATTCTTTAAGATTGTTTGAACCAAAATGCAACACTGCTACTGCATTTAATCATAGTAGTAATTTAGGCCCAAGAATATTTGTATAACAAATTTATATTTAAATATCCTAATCTTGTCAATTCTAATAGTTCTAGTATTAAATTTTAAAAGTTATGTATGGACTTTATATAAATTTAAATTTACGTAGTAGTCATAAGACAAATTGTATTATATACCCCTTAATTTCAATACAGGAATCCGTCCCTGAGCACCAGTTCTACTCTTTCAGAGGCGAACTAAAATTTTTCTGTTTATATTATAATTTATGTTACAATTATTAGCAAAATAAATAAATAGACGTGTCCTGATATAATTGCTTGTGTCTTTCCATCTTAATATCAATCCTGGAAAGACACAAGCAATTATATTAGGACACAAACGGCAAACCGACGCTGTAAAACACCTCGACATTTCCCCCGTTAAAGTAAGTACAGTGCATATCCCTTTCAGTTCTTCGGTAAAAAATCTTGGCATTCACATGGATAATAATCTCAACTGGGACATGCAAATCACAGAAACCTGCAGAAAAGTATATTCTATTATCCATGTGCTAAAAAGGATAAATGTTCATCTTGCCTCTTGCTTAAAAAAGTCCTTGTGCAGACGCTTGTATTTCCCTATTTTGACTATGCTGACATTTTACTGACTGACCTCTCCATCGACAACAAAACAAAACTTCAACGTGCTCATAATTTGTGTGTACGTTTTGTAAGCAATGTTAGTAAATATGATCATATTACTCCATCCCTGGAAACAATAGGTTGGCTTAAACTAGATAAGAGAAGAAATTTACATTCACTTCTCCTTCTCTTCGAAATCTTGAACTCTTCTATTCCTTCGTACCTGTCGTCTCGCTTCACTTACCTTTCTTCCCGCCACAATCTGAACACACGCTCTCGCCATGAAACAATACTAACAAAACCATCCCATCGCACCTCCTCATACTCATCCTCTTTCACAATAGCCCTGCCAAGACTCTGGAAGTCGTTACCTGCTAGCATCAGGGACTGTCGAAATAAAATTGAATTCAAACGCAAACTTACTAGGCACTTGGTCAGTAATTGAGAACTCGTTCAGACATGGTTTCTTATAAATAGTTCTCTTAATCTATCACAAAATATTTCAATATCCGGTAATTTCATCACTATAGAATTTTGTTATTGTAGGTTTAATTTGTAATTCAGTAAATACAAAAATATTCTTTGTTCTTAACTTCTATGATAAAATGTCTAGCTTTCATTAATCAGGTAATCTTGCCGTACTTTAATTTGTATTGTGATTGTAATTGTAAATTTAATATTAATTGTAATTTTATTGTTCATATTATAGTTGTAATCCCCTGGTAGAGGGGCAGAGAAGGCCTGACGGCCTTATCTCTACCAGATTAAATAAATAAATACTAGTAAATACTACTACTAGACATACCCTGATTCTCGATTGTGTCATTTATGTTAATCATATTCACCAATATTTTCTACCGAATTACTTCATATTATTATATAGGCCTATTGATTTTAATTAACTTTTTCTTCCTCCTGAAAAATTATTTTCTGTAAAATTACATAGGAGGTTCCTTAAAATTAACGACGATAAGTAAAATTTATTATGATATAACAGTGAAAAATGGAGAAAATATATTATGTCCTATCTGTCGTCAAACCGGCTATATATGCCTCACCATACCCCGTAAGACTCTGAAAACGTTGGAGCAAGGAAGGAAAAAAAATATGAATCCTTGAACCAAATAGAAGTTTTCGATACTGGTGTCTTCTATATACACATTTCCAGTAAGGAACTTTCTTGCATTACCCGTCCTCGAAGGAACGAGGATAACTGAATTCTGCATAACAACTTATACATTTTCTGCAGAGACACGAACTTTCTAATAGAATTAACTCCTAACTTCCTTCGTAGCTGTATGCATTGTACATAAACGATAGGGATTAAGTCTTCGCTACATCCCCATTAAGCAAAAGCGAAACTCGAGAACTGAGCACCTTACCAAAGACCTGGAAGGGTGGCACGGAGTAAAGGTAAAGACGTAATTCATGTCAGAACCCGTATAGAGTAAGAGAATGTGACACACTATTCTATGTGGATGACTGAAGAATAACTATTATGAAGAAAGAAATGTTATTGCTTTATTGTCAGCTCATGTATATTCCGTACTATGAAAGATTTTCTTTTCATTTTTGTTCATAGTTTAAAATTAAAATTCTGTAGCACTTGTTGTAAAGTTCAGTTCGTTTAGTTTGGCATAGAGTTTTTAGAAATATAAGAAAATATTCACTCTTCCACTTTTTCGCGTCGTTACCGTAACCTTTGGAAAAATATCTCGGGGAAATGGAGAGAGACGAAAAACGTGGTACAGTGTGTGGGCTCTGAATGAAGCAATGGCAGAGCTGTCCCTGCCATCTGAATGTAGAGTTTTGCCTTTTCTTCCAACACAGGCTTGAAAAATCACAAACACAGTTAAAACCACAGATATTAAATACAAAGTATAGCCTATCGATGACTAGGAAGTGATACCTCGTATCTACAAAAAATGGTTAGGTTCTATTTAGTTTAACTACATTATTATTATGATGACAAAATTTGACATTTTGTCCTCGAGCAGAAAATCCTGCAATATAGATTGTAGAAACATGCATAAAAAGCTTTTCTATTTTAAAAAAAATTATGGGAGATTATTTTGGACAGAAATGGATTTCTGAAATTTCTTGAGGAGGCAGAATAAGGAACAATGTGATAAGAGAAAAATTGAATGTTCAAAATTCAGTAACAGATTTCATAACAAACGGCTAACATTGTATGGACACGTGAAAAGGATGACCGAGGATAAATTTCTAAAGAAAATACTGAAATGGGCTCCACCAAATAAGAAAGGAAGGGATAGATTACATGGAAGGATGAAATTTTCAGCCGCATGCGACAGACTGGAAGGTGGGGATTGGAATGACAGGAAACTTTGAAGAAAAGCGACAGTGCATTAAATGAGCGCAGGAAGATAGAGTATTAACATTGCAAAATCTGCTTAATAAGTAATGAATGGAAACGATAACTTTTATCAGTGACATATTCATACATGTAAAACAATAAAAATTACAGAAATCTTGTATCATCGTTGCCATTACCACTAATTACTACAATAACAATGACCAACACTTCGGCGTACAATATAAGTTGTTATTCTATGTAATAGTTCAACTTCCTTTGCTGACCTTTGGATGCGAATAAATGTCAGTTTCTTACACCTTTTTCACATATTTATACCGTTTCTCTTACTGTAATTAATGTTATTATTTGTGGCACATTTTAGTCGTTATTTCTTCAATCTCGCAGTCTTTGCCTCATAAGTCATAACTTATCTTAGAAATCTCAATTCCGTCACTCCATTTCTTTCTGTCACTTACTGTAAGCGTACAACATTCTGTTGAAGCAGCCAATAATTTATATCATTTTACAATGTTGTCTTTCTTCTTTATGTTGTTTGTTTTTTGAGCGAGACAAGATATTGAATTTATGCAGTTTTACCCCATCATTTAAAAGCTACGCTATATGAAATCACCAAATATCAAATAAATGTAAATACTGTATATCTCAGTTATTACGTGAAAACTTGCAATCCTCTATCTTCTTTAAGTTGTAGCGGTTATGAAAACATGTTCAAAAAGCTAGTTTACGGACACGCGGATATAGGTAAGGTCTTCCGGCTAAAGGTACACGTATAGTTTATGTAGATAGAATTCAAGGTTGGAAATTTATACAAGTTAGCAAGGTCTACAGGGCCTTGACTGCAGAGTGGAGACTGGGCGTTGGCGTCTAACAGGATCTGGGTCAAAATCTATTATTGTTATCGATAATGCTGCCAGTATTCTTCAGAAGTTCATTAGTAGAAGGGTCATTTTCACTCTTTACAACTCTAAAATCGTATGTACAAATTCAATTTTTAGAAATCCTTCGTAAAGTGCAGTACGTCTAAAGCTGCATCTACACGGTTCAACTATCCATGCGCATGCGCATGCAAATTGGGAAGGATATTTTAAAAACACAACTTCAAAACGCACGTTCAAGTAAGACGCGTGCGGATTGAGTCTACATGGTGCGCCGTGTTAATCGTCATCTTTAATAAATATTAACTATCAATCCAATGCTTAGGCTTACGTGATTCTCAAAGTCGTGTTTAACCACTTCCCTGATCAACCCGAGTTAACTCGAGTTGCTAACTTGTGTCAAAATTTATTAACCCGAGTTAACTCGTTTGAGTCCCATTTTCGCTGCTAAGGATTATATCCCGAATATGTACGTTTCCATTCTTTCATTAACCTTTTTCTCACTAGATGGCTACAGAAGTTAGTGATATTGCTATATCTGGTGGTGTTTTTTATACTCCTTCCTTGCGAGTGGAATTCTATGCTCATATAGCATTCAAACACAGTAGTGAGTAGATGCTAGTTAGTTTTTGCGGTTTCTGTTTGTGTTTAGTGTTTTTAGTGCTGTTTTGTGTAAAGATGGATCAAGTTAGTGATTCCGAAACTTTTGATCAGGAATATATTCCTGTAGAAGATTAGGAAATGAAACATCGGTATCAGAAGACAAAGTTACAGGCCAACAAACAAATTCAGATCAGTTGATGTCGTGTCTTTTTGGCAGTGGTTTGAATAGAAGACATCTGGCACCATTTCTTCTGCACCTCAGAGGTCCCCATTCCCTGAAATTTTAACACTGTTTCTGATAACGATAATTCTCAATTTTTTAAATTATTTTTTAATAATGACCTCATCAACATTATATTCGAGGAGACGATTCGGCATGCTAATAAGTGTTCACAGAATGCTGAAAATAATTCGTGGCGGCCTACTACAGACTCTAAAATACAAGAACTTTTGGGCATAGTGATACTGCAGAACATTATTTACAAACCTGAAGAACAGATGTACTAGTACAAATATTCAATGACTGCTACATCATTCTTCCCAAAACGCTCTCATATAGGAGAGCAGATACTACTGTCCGGAATGTAATTTGCCACTGTGCGTAATACCCTGCTTTCGAGTCTATCACACGACAAACAACATTTAACGCCTTGATAACAGCACTGGTATTGTACCTCATAAATTAATCCATAAAAGAAACATAAGTTGGTAAATAGTTCAGGAGAAAATCAAAGTGAGACAACTACCAGAGCTGGAATCAAGGTGCACGAGATAACTCGGGATAATAATTCAGGTATGAATGTATGTCTATTTCATAGTGATTTTTGAAGTATGTAAGAAAATTAGTGATGTACAGTGATTCTGCAATATTAAATGACTTCTTTACGAAAATAAAAAATATGAAACTTTTTTTTTTCACAAAACTGGTAAAATATATGGTAAGGGAAGAGGTTAAACACTACATAGATACTCCTTCTTGCGATAATATTCAATAAAGCTGATCGTACTTGCCGCCATATTCAGCTTAAAAGGTCCAACGTCACTAAACAAAACAATTTTTAGTTTACTCGCGGCCACTTAGAACAATCAACTGCTCACTACACATACTACCGTTGAACGAAATAACGCACA
Source organism: Periplaneta americana (assembly GCF_040183065.1). Classification (NCBI taxonomy): domain Eukaryota; kingdom Metazoa; phylum Arthropoda; class Insecta; order Blattodea; family Blattidae; genus Periplaneta; species Periplaneta americana. The sequence goes on along the minus strand of NC_091125.1, from coordinate 58,895,399 downwards.
AGACACCCATGGATATGGGTAGCTTTCAGTTGTTGCATGTACTATCATTTTTAGTGCAAAAAGGCATGCGCTATTGAATACGTTTCGTGCACTATTGCATGCGTTGCTTCCATGCGTAAAGTTGAAAGAAAAGTTGAATCGTGTAGATGCACTTCAAAAGCCGTGCTTCATCTTCTAGTTCAGTTACTTTTCAATATCCATCAAAGAGACAGACTGATCACATGGATAAAGAGGCAGTCGGGCAGGTTTACTCTAGATATATTAGTTTCCCCCGGCTATTTATAACTAATAATTCTCCTAGTAACATCGAAATGTAATATAGTCTGTCATATAGAAATAAAATGGGAAATTATTCAGAAGAAAAACTATGAATTTTAGGGAAAATATAACACACATTGTTCAATTCAGCAACTCAATTATGTATAAAATACAAATTACTGCTAATGAAATTAAATACTCTTTTTTCAGTTCTCTTTTAACCTTTTCTGTTACAGGTCTTGCAAACAATGCCTGTAGAGAATGGAAAGATTCGTTGAACAAATACATAGATATCGACACATTTGTGTGCCTCTCCTAGCCCGGGGAAAGTAAATACTCTCAAAACATGATAATATTCTTCCTTTCCTATTCTGCTTAACCCCCTCTCTTTATCCAACCTAAACTCACTGCGGGTAGGAAGGGGAGATTCATTTTATCGTATACTAAACATTTCACATCTATGAGGGCCTGCCTAGTCACAGATAGGCCTATATTATTATGAGAAATAACGAACACACGTACAATACATACAAGTGTCATATAATGGATTTTGTAATCTTTTATATATTTAGTATTTATTGCTACCGACATACAATACAAAATAAATTACATATTATTGACGTAGCGCACACCAATTTGTGCAAGCTCGTGTTCGGGACTATAAATAACTGTTTTGTACTAAATTGAACATAACAAAGTTTCAATAAAAGTACACCACCAATACAATAATTATTATTACAGAATAGGGATATATTATCAAGATAAAAGAAGAGAATCAAATCAAAAATAGAATATATATTGGAATGAATAAATAGATTGAAATTAAGAAAAAATAAGAAAAGAAAAAGGGAATGAATACTTAATTTTTTCTTAAATTTGTTAGACTCAAAATAACCTAGGTCAGGATTTATTATTGTATAACCTTGGCCCGTGACTCTGGCTATGATTTATTCCAGTGGTTGTGTAACATTTAGGTTCAGCTAAAGGAAATGTCAAATTTCTTCTGGTAAGATAAACATGTTGTTCTTCTTTATACTCTTAGTAGGTTATTTTACGATGCTTTATCAACATCTTAGGTTATTTAGCGTCTGAATGAAATGAAGGTGATAATGCCGGTGAAATGAGTCCGGGGTCCAGCACCGAGAGTTACCCAGCATTTGCTCATATTGGGTTGAGGGAAAATTCTGGAAAAAACCTCAACCAGATAAATTGTCCCGACCGGGAATCGAACCCGGGCCACCTGCTTTCGCGGCCAGACGCTCTAGCCGTTACTCCATGGGTGTGGACCTTCTTTATATTTCAGGCGAATTTTATGATAATATTTTAATAATGTATATTTATATATTTGTTCAATTTGGAAAACATTGAAATCGGAATAAATCAAATTTGTTTGATAATCAATTAACTTGTTTAAGCAAATTTTAATTATTCGCTTTTGAAGCAATATGAGCGGAGAAAGTGTAAATTTTGTTGCTTCTTCCCTTCCGATTATACCATACTGCATGACAGATTGAACCAAACCTAAATAAATTAATCCCAGAATGTTCGTAGGAATGTAAGACCGAAGAGTTACAAATTTGTAAATTGTTTTACGAAGGTGGGAAACACCTTAAATCCTGGTCAATAATAATTCCTAAGTAGTTCCTTCAGAATAGGATATTTACAATCATCATTAATTGAACAATCAGCATTATGAATTATTACATTTAATTTATTACAAGATTTTAATTGTTGTAAGCCACTTGCGTTTAAGGAAAATGAGATCAAAGTATTCTTGGAAACATTTAGAGTCGACGGCAATTCGGAAGGCAGTAGTCTGCTAGCGTTTGCGTTGAGAGAGACAGATAGAGAGAGCAAGGCAGAGTACAACATTGCCACATCGTATTTCATGCGCACGTGCAATATAAATAGCGCAGGAGAAAATTTAAATTATCAAAAGACAATAATGACCTTAACCGTTGATTACTGTAAGCATGACACCAAACAAACACTCTTTCCTTCACTAACAATATTCTTTGCACGCTTCTCAATCTCACACCACATGCTTCTGCAGTCGTTTCTTGCGCGTTGGCAACGTTGCAGCCAGCATCAAGATGGCCTGCAGCATTCTGCTCGTCAACGTTTTTAAAATAATTGTACAACTTAAACACTGTTTTCCGCGCCTGCCTATGCAATATTTGTCTTTTACAATCTCTTCTTCCATTTATTTATCTTACACACACACACAGTAAATGTTAGTTTTACTTATTCAATGTATTGAAACACTCACACGTGAACAAACGAACTCGGGGAGTACTTGTTACTGACTGATTCCGATTGGTTCTACTGTACAAGCTTGTGACGTCACATACCAGAAATGCTGCGGCGCATATAGCAGCTGACCGCCTTCCGAAATGCCGTCTAGTCTAGTGAAACAAAATTGCTATCTAACCATTTTAATAACATTTATACCATTATTTGCATTTTCGTATATACTACTCCAGGATGAGCCACTAAAATTTACAATAATTGTCATCATCAGGCTTAGGATCCGAGACAACTTAAGAATGAAGTGGAGTTAATAGTGCAACGGAGTACAGATGGAGTAAAGTGTCGCGTGGAGTTTTGTTTACTTGTGCCTTCGTGTACAATCCGGTTCGTGACCAGAGGTACAGTATTCTTCCGTCTCTTCCTACGAAACGAACTCAGGCTATCACAGTGTATTTTCAATTCATAATGAACAGTTCTTTTTCGAACTAGTTGCAAGTATATACGTGGTTGTTCATTGTAACGCTAACGCCTTCAACGTCACCAAGGGACATGAAAACTTGTGAGGTAGTATCCTACTTCATTTTCCACCGTCACTAGATAGTACTATTAACAATAGAATATAACGAAGCACATTGACGTCGTTGTTTACATTCACAGTATGTCTGTCTACTATGTTCAAGGAACTCATAGTCAAGTTGTGCGTACATTGGTTACTGAATGTCCCGGATTCTAAGCCTGGTCATCAGCATTTGAATACAAAATGCCACCAGTGATTTTTCTACGTATTTGCATTCTGGCGCATATGATTCGTCACACAGCATGCTCACATAATTACTGGTACAATCACCAAATTTCAAGAATTTTACATTTTATGGTGGAGTCCGTGAATTACAAGTCTTGTCACAACGTGCCACAACTCTAGATCTTCACTTGTCCATCTTCTATTGATTCATGATATCAGTGACGTTTAAATTAGGTTGATTTCTCTTCTGTATTTGTTTTAAGTCCTGTCGAAAAGTTCTTAAGGTAAGCGTTCACTGCATCGTATAGCACTCATCGGACGAATCGCACGGATCGGAAAAATACAATCTTTGCTGTATTTGTTATGTAACCGCGTTCATTACATCGTATCGCACGCATCGGCTCTCGGTAAATCCGTCCACGTTTCTCTCATGAGCAACTTTTCCGATGCGTGCGATCAAGGCCTTCTTCAATAAATCAACTTTTATTGCCTAACTGTTACTGTTATGTTGTGCCATGTTCAGTGTCGCGCCAAAATGGCAGACGGAAAACTTATTTCCCTTGTAGAAAACTGCGAGGAATTATATGATTTGAAGCATTCTCATTACAGTAATCAAGTCGTTTCGTATATATATTATGTAACCAATATCTCTTTCGTTTCTTCCTCTTCAATTAAGAATCGTGAAACAATTACAAATTCTTATTCGCTAACACTCATGATTAATAGACCTAACCTCAAAACTCCTCTGTTTTCAGCAATGTTAGTATCGTACGTCATATGTTTTAAACAGCTGATAGAGAATTCGATGAGATAATGAAGTAGAGCCGTTACAGTGAACGCACTGCACTTAAAATATCCGTTGCGTGCGATTCGTACGAGGAGTGTGATACGATGTAGTGAACGCTTACCTTTATACGTCAAAGTTTATACAGCGTGTTTCAGAATTCAACCGAAGAAATTTATCTGGACATGAGGGGTTGTCAACAAGCAATTTGAGATAGGGAATCCAGGATCTCCGACGAGAAATATCTGTACTATCAGTTGTTAAAATTGTTTACATCGTAATCGAGTATTAAAATGAAGTAGGGATATTCGGACCTTATTAGGGATTGGATGAAACCCAAATGTTAAGAACTTCAACAATGTGTTGAAAGTTTAGCTTTTACAGAATCTGTGAAATTGCCGGCAGATAATGAGACAGTATGCCACTGTACTGCTTTTTCTTTCTCCCCTATTTATTTTCGTCATTGTTCCTATTTTATCGGCATGAAGGTGTGGTGTAATGGACAACGCGTCAGATCTCAGGCAAGAAGTTGGTACGTTCGAATCCCACCATTGTAGGTTTTTTATCCCAATGTGTTTTATTTTATTGTTGAGATTTCTGAATTCTTTCTTTTCTAAACAATCGAAATACGTATTGTAGTATTTATTTATCATGTTTCGGCAACAGTATAGACCTACTATACAGCAATGGTATTCAATATATGGTACGCGTACCCGTGCGCGGTTCTCCCAAGCGATACGAATGCCACTGATTACGTATGTAAAAATGCTGACATATTCATTTCATTATACTTATTGATAATAATTATTGCATTATATTATAGTTTCTTTTGCAATATCAACTCTTGTTTTTCTTGCTTGAATAATATTATACGTAAATCATTACTATTAGTATTGTATCTATAACTACTGTACAATAATAATAATAATAATAATAATAATAATAATAATAATAATAATAATAATAATTTATTTAGTACATCAATCATAGTCTTTCGTTAATTGTTGTATAATTGCAAAGCAGTTTGGGGGTGCAAAAATATATTTTGGGAGTACGCTAGCAAAAAATATTGAATACCACTGCTAGCCATTGGTTCAGTACAGTTCACTTGACATAAAGTCAATCGTATTGGTCTTCTATGGGCTTCAGCTCAGATATTTGTTAGAAACGCGCTGGAATTTTTTTGCAAAGGCGATAAGTTCATGGCCTTTTTTGTATTTTGTGTTATTACGAGTATTTTCATGCATTTTTGTTCCATTTCAATATTCCAGTTGCATGAACTTCGTAACTTGTTCAGAGTAATGAATATGCATTTCTCAAACTACATCCTTCTTTCATAGTTAAAAACAATATATGAAGGGTCAAGGGAAAAAAAACGTCGATGTCCACTTTTGACATTTTTTTTTTGGATAAGTAGCACATTCTGTTGTTTTTCAGAGGTACTACGAGTCTGTCGATTCACCACGCGCTAATAAGCAACGTAGTCCTTGTAAAACAAATTTTAAGATACGTACTGCGGGTAAAGAACAGGCGATGTCAACACGTTAAAACGTCATTTTCAGCTTATTATGGACATCGACGTTTCTTTCCCCTCACTCTTCATATTGTCATTATTACATACATTACATAACAACTACAGTTAGCTTTTTAGGGTCATATTCATAGACATTTTTAGCGCGGGCTTCCGGTGGATGATCAGCGTTTTTCCTATTCATACAGCAGTGTTAGCGATAGGATATGATTTGAATTCTGTACTAGTAACTAGTGCATAGCCGGGGCTAGCTTAGTACGCTCGTAGCGCGTGCTGCGAAATGTCTATGAATAGCATCCTTAATGTTACAATATAAGTTTAAAGTTACAAAACAAGTTTAAAAATAAAGTGTCTTCTGAAGTTGAACTTAACTGAAAGAAACCATCTACAGTGTTTACCGATTGTGATACAGAAACATAGCATTCATCCGACATTTTTCCAAATGTACCGCTATGCCACGCGCAGGATCAATCAGCGGCGTACTGGCCCAAAATATATTTCACGCCATTACGTGCAAGTTTGAACTAGCAGACTCCAAGTTCCCTATATCAAAATACTTACCTAGGACCCCTCCCAAAACCTCTTAAATTTTTTCGGTTGAATTCTGAAACACCCGGTATATCAGCTCTGATAGTGCTGTCTCTAATAGACCTATCTAGTTTTAAATTACCGGTATTTAGTAATTTTATGTCAGAAACTTTTAAGTTAAATTTGTATTAATAAATTAAATAAAAGAGTAAATGATTTACATATCTCAGAATGATATAAATGATATTTTTGATGAAGTAAATATTTATGATAAGATTTGTCAATACAATAAAACAATGGGAATTATTATTAACAGAAATTGAAACCTTTCCT